>NW_017307222.1:418972-420017 GCF_000935625.1 Nanorana parkeri
TCCCGCACTGCCCCCCTCAGCATGCTGACAGGTCTCTCCTCCCGCACTGCCCCCCTCAGCATGCTCACAGGTCTCTTCCCGCACTGCCCCCCTCAGCATGCTGACAGGTCTCTCCTCACGCACTGCCCCCCTCAGCATGCTGACAGGTATCTCCTCCCGCACTGCCCCCCTCAGCATGCTGACAGGTCTCTCCTCCCGCACTGCCCCCCTCAGCATGCTGACAGGTCTCTTTCCGCACCGCCCCACTCTGCATCCTAACAGGTCCCCCTTCCCGCACCGCCCCCCTCAGCATCCTAAGGGGGTCTCCCCTCTCGCACCGCTCAGCATCCTGAAAAGTCTCTCCTCCCTGCACCGCCCCGCTCTCCCTCCTGACAGCTTCTCTCCTCCCCGCTGGGTGCCCACAGCTGGATCGGTTCTGTTTCCCCGCCGCTTCTGCCGACACGAGCAGAGCAACGGGGATCAAAGGGGACACAGACCAGTGCCCAGTGAGGAGGGGAGAAGCTAGGTATGCACCGTATTTTTGGCCGTTTTGGTACAGCTGGCATTTTGCTCATAGTACTATTTCAGCCGAAATGTTTCGGTGACAAAAATTTCTGCGATAAAATAAAAATCACTAAATCTATTTTAAAATACATGTGATATAAGAACGTGAAGTCTATCTTTATATTATCTCAGCTCATAGAGCGGGAGTTCCTATTCTGTGAGCCAATCAGGATTCATTGCATCACACTGCGCTGGTCTAGCATCTGTCAGGTACCGGGAGCTGCAGGAGGTGGTTTTAAGGAAGCCTACAGAAGAGGGAAGAGAGCAAAGAGACCACCCTCAATATAATGCTGCTCATTGGGTGTGCAGAGTGCAGGTTGTTGGCACGGAGAGCTGTGGTAGTGAATAGCAGGGTCACCCAGTGCATTCTGGAAGGGTAAAATGACCGGTATCCAACTTATACTTCCCCTGCCGCCCCGTTCCCCTATCAGAGCTGGGAGTCCTAACCCTGTGCAAGCTTCCTGCCCCCCCCCCCCCCCCCGCCCCCCCCGCGCGCCCCCCG
>NW_017307222.1:420106-424188 GCF_000935625.1 Nanorana parkeri
TCTCTCTCCCTCTCTTCCTCCCTCTCTCTGTCTCCTCCCCCCCCCCCCCTCCCCCATGGGGAGGTCACATGCTCCCAGATGCATTTACTATTTTCTGAAGACTTTAATGGGGCCCTCAATCGGCAAAGTGACACTTGTATGCTTTTTTAATGTTATAGGATTTTTGTTTACCAAGATCATGCTCAGATTGTCAGGAGAGGTCCGGCGTGCTGCAAAATCGGAAGCGATGACATAACCGGACATGGTGATTGGTCCACTGGCTTTCCTGGAAAGGATGGTGAAGTGTGTGTACCATTTGTAGCAGCACTGACCTGCGTCACCTCTCCACTCTCACCGTCCACGCACTCGTTGCTCCAGCGGAGGAGAGAGAGGCGGCGGTATTGATCGCTTCCGGTTGGTCAGGACTGCGAGAGCGCACATTCATCTGAAAGGAAAAGAGCCGTG
Organism: Nanorana parkeri; assembly: GCF_000935625.1. Taxonomy (NCBI): domain Eukaryota; kingdom Metazoa; phylum Chordata; class Amphibia; order Anura; family Dicroglossidae; genus Nanorana; species Nanorana parkeri. Next base: position 420,551 of record NW_017307222.1, read on the forward strand.
TGCGATGTATTGCTTTGTCTTTGATTTTTTTGCACACCTCTATGAACTCCGACCTCCAATTGTAATCAATAAAATATCTGTGTGAGTAATGGGAGGGGGGGCGGGGGTTACACTTCATCTCAAGGAGGTTTAATTCCAGAAACCACCAAGAAGTCTTTGTGTTTGGGGATGAAACAAAAAAAGGGGGGTGGGGGGTGGTCTCTATCTAGATATTGAATTCTATCTTTGTATTGTCAGGATGTTTCTCTTATCTAGCTATCTATTCTATCGGAACATGTGGAATTATTGCAATATTTTCCAGGGCAAAGAATTCTACAGTCGAAATGCGTGTGGGAGTATCTTTTTTTATTCTCTTTATGATCACCATTGCTTTCTTTTTTCATGCTGTGTGTCACGAGATTGAATTGAAGCTCCAACTGAACTTTAAGGCTACGTTCACACCTGGGCGACTCCTGACCGCGCGGCTATCGTGCACAAAACCTCGTGGTCAGAGTCGCCCACCACAGCCGATCACGCTGGCTGGGCCATTATTTTCTAATGGCACCTCAGTCGCGCGTATTCCGCCCGTGCAATTATTATAATTATTATACAGGATTTATAGAGCGCCAACAGTCTGCGCAGTGCTTTACAATATAAGGAAGACATTACAATCACAAGACAATTCAAGACAAGATGGTAAGGAGGGCCCTGCCCCTGAGGGCTTACAATCTAAAAGGGGAGGGGCCAGTGATACACGAGGAGGTAGCTGTGTGGGGGATGAATTGTTTGAGAACTTGATGGTGCTACAATAAGCCACGCGTCGTGTATCGCAAAAAAAAAGGCACGTGCACCTTTTTTTTTTAGTGATTGCCGCGCTGATTGTAACACCATTGAAATCAATAGGGCTGCGCCGCACCTGCTGTGTGCACTAGCACAGGATCACACTGGCCTGGGATGCGCGTCCTGGTTGTCGCAGAAGGTCTGAATCGAGCCTAAGTCAGATAAATACATTCCGAGCACAAGGTGCGAAACGTCTTACAGTTTATTTTCCTATAGAAAGCAGCCACAGCCTGAGTAGAGAAGCCTGTCCCCTGCCAGCATGCGGCAGAGGCGCCCCTTGCTCTGGGTGCGGAAGCAGCGGTCTCTCTGCAGGAGTCTGACGTGTGCCCCTTGCTGAGTCAATGCTAGATCCCTCTAGTCGGCTGAAAGCACGAGTTTTGCTGATTTGAAGCTCTCGTTGATCAGGGGATGTGTTTGGATGTCTGCAGAGAGACCACTGCTTCCAAACTGAGAGCAAGGATCCTCCTCTGCTGCACCTGGAATGTATTTGGTGAATATAAACTGAAAGGCCTCATTCACACACAACGCAAAATTGTATATTGCGTATATGCGCGTATTTACAATCCCAGAATGCATCATTCACAATAGAAATTTGAATGAACTGTACGCGCGCAGAAATACGCTGGCCGGACACATCTCGGTTCCATTCTGTTTTTGAGCATTTTTACGCTACACAAATATACGGCTCCATACGCGGCTATGTGTATGGAGCCATTTATTTGCATATGGTACAACACGCACATGTGCGCGTATACGTGCGCAGTGTGAATGAGGCCAAAGGACTTTAAAGGAGAACTATGAGGGGGAGGGGGGGAGGGTGCTTCTCACTCACCTCATAGTTCTAGCCGACCTGTGGCAATGAGACTGTCACAGGTCGGCTCAGTAGATCGGGAGGTGAGCGAACGCATACCGGCGTTCGCTCACCTCTCGATCTCCTGTCACAGCTCTCTGCCGTGACAGGGGGAGGGGCTGGATTCCCCTCTCCCCGCTCCGATCTGCCATCGCTGACTGGCGGAACGGACGGGGGAGGGGGCGGGTACAGCTGACTCTGCCTCTAGATAGGCAGAGCCAGCTGTCAGTCACGCAGCTGGGCGGATCTCGACATCGATGTCGGGATCTGCTGCGGCGTCTCTAGCTCCCTATATACTGAGCTTAGGGTAACGGGAGGACGCTAGTTTGTGTCCTCCCGTTACCCGAAGGAGAACTATGGGGAAAAACACTGACCCCATAGTTCTCCTTTAAAATATCTTACCACCGAAACATAAAGTAGGTTGGAAGTTAAAAAAAATATCTGTGTTTTTCTGCCAGTCACTGAGCTAGCAAGCTTGTGTGCCTCCCGATGCCCCCGCCTCCCTCCTCGTGCCTCTGTGTGGAGAATCGCCTGTTGATGGGTTGAGTTAAATTACCTTCCGAACATGTCCTGATCTCCGACATCTTCGTTGTTCCGCGTAACGAGCGCCTGTCTCGTGTGTCTCTTTTGTGCCCTGACATTTACGGCGAGTCACCTGTCTTTTTTATTTGGGTTATCTCAGCTTCTATTACTGATCATCACACAAAGCCGCGGACAGAGAACGGGAGGCGGAGGGGTGGCTGCGTGTCGAGATCTTCTGGCCAGAAGGATGACATTAGAGGGGAACATCTGCACCGTCCTAATCTCTTGCCCTACATTCCCTTCTTTTTGCCCCCGCGGTTCTTAATAGCCGTCCGAGGCGGTTTGTAGAGTCGGCGCTGTGATTAAAACGGCGACGCTGAATAAGATGTGTAACATAAAAACATAACTGCTTTCCATTTCTTCATCTCTGGATTATAAAAATATGTTTATTGGTCTTTTTATATGACATGTCAGCTGCCCGAGGCGTCTTACAATGTACACGTGGTTATGAAAGGGCGCGCGCTGTATGGCGGGTGCTTTACATAGAGCTCCTGTGGATTCCTAAAACCCTCTATAGTTTAATCTCAATGGAATTGTGTCTTTCTTCAACCCGACTGACTATGTAACCCCCATATATCATATTATGAACATAGAAGCTAGCTCTAGTGGTCGTGGGCTCTGGTCTACCTCCTGCACCTTGCTGTTGGCTGGGTCGCTCATCACAGTGTTGGAATGGTGGGGTGGAGCTCCCTGTTTTTAGGACTGATGGGTTCACTGCTGCTCTCTCCTTGTGCAGGCTGTATGTAGGTCTTGTCTCCACCCCTCCTGTAATAAAGGCCACTCACTACTGCTCTACCTCTTTGTGCAGGGTGACTGGTCTTGTCTCCACCCCTCCTGTAATAAAGGCCACTCACTGCTGCTCTACCTCTTTGTGCAGGGTGACTGGTCTTGTCTCCGCCCCCTCCTGTAATAAAGACCGGTCACTGCTGCTCTCCCTCCTTGTGCAGGATGACTGGTCTTGTCTCCGCCCCCTCCTGTAATAAAGACCGGTCAATGCTGCTCCCTCACCTTATGCGGGGTGACCGGTCTTGTCTCCGCCCCCTCCCAGTTTCCTATAGTGTGTGGAGCCTGCTGGGCCCCTCCCACATCTCTGCGCTCTACACCGGCTACATACAGTGCAGCAATGATGTCACAGCTACATTTACAAGGTAATATCTGGGTGAGGGCACTTGGTGTACACAGGGTGGATTTATATCCTTTGTGGCTATTGATTACATTCAAATGAATATGTTTGTGCCCGGAGTTCAGCTTTAACCCCGGTGTCACGTTCTGCATTACATTCCACAGTCCGTAGTCGTCCCATGTGGCAGTCTGGTAGTTCAGCGTGTTCCCATCACCATGTTGTGGGTTAATAAATCTTTGCAGCGGCAGCTCTCGGGAAATAAGG
>NW_017307222.1:424246-425749 GCF_000935625.1 Nanorana parkeri
TGCAGTTTGTTTTCTAATTAGACGGAAGGAAATTATCCGTAGACGCCTTTCACCTCGCCGCGTGAAAAAGAGCGAGCGCCGCCTCTTGCGGGAAATGCGCTGCGTCCCGCTTGTTTCTATCAGCCAGCCGTGGTGGGATTAAAGGGGAACTCTGACCAGAACCGCTGAATGCATGAGACCTTCTTCCGCTCAGATTATTCAGCGTTCTTTTCAGAGCCTCTTGTGATTTGCATTCGTGTTCTGATACAAAGAAACCGATTTTTTCCGATTTCAGCCGCTTCTTCCAATAAATAATATCGGGATTTTATCGCTTCCACTTCCAGGTGACTTTGGATGGTAACCCCCGGGTGACGCTCATTTGGTTTGCTCCGTGTATTAGAAACAATTGCCAATCCTTTTCCCGATTTCTCCTTCTTTGTTACATCTCAGTGCTGCTGATCTCCTGCAGCCTCTTCCTGTCCTACGTGCACTCCAGCGATGGCTGCACCGCATTTCTCAGGGCGGGTTTCCTGACGGTGACAACAGTGGACCATGTCTGTGTAATGTGTGACCGTGTAGCCTCCATCAGAAGCCTGTGTGACAACGCAGGAGGATAACAGGCAGACAGGGATAGAGAGAGTTGTCACCTTTTGCTGCTTAAAGGGCCTTCGTGACTTCGATCTCCTGGTATTCTTTCTATAAAATCTTAAACCAATTATAAAAATATTTGAAATGATATTCACATGAGAAAGCTTACAGGACATTTTGTTTACAAATCATGTAAAAGACGAACGGTTAACGTCAAAACCTCATCGCTAATTTATTATTCAAGCTTTAACTTGTCAATGTCATTTTAAACATGGTGTTCAATCTTTATGGTTGCCATAAAGGTCCTCGTTCAGGCGCTTCCTGTTTTAGGGTGACAACGCTCTGTACTTGCACAGGTACTTCCTGTTCTGGGATGACACCGCACTGTCCTTGTTCAGACACTTTGTTATAGGGTGACAACACTGTCCTTGTTCAGACACTTCCTGTTATAGGGCGACAACACTGTCCTTGTTCAGACACTTCCTGTTATAGGGTGATAATGCTCTGTCCTTGCACAGGTACTTCCTGTTCTAGGATGACACCGCTCTGTCCTTGTTCAGACACTTCCTGTTATAGGGTGACAACACTGTCCTTGTTCAGACACTTCCTGTTATATGGTGACAATGCTCTCTCCATGTGCAGGTACTTCCTGTTATAGGATGACAACACTCTGTCCTTGTTCAGACACTTCCTGTCAAAGGATGACAATGCCGTGTCCGTGTTCAGGTACTTCCTGTTATAGGGTAACAACGCTCTTTCCCTGTCTCCCAGTTGTGCTCCTGTGTTGTCACCTTGTCACATGCACCCAATAGTTGGAGGTGACAAGTGTCGTGTGGGTGCTTGGTGTAAACCAGGTTCACACAGGCCCATACAAAGCTGTCATTGACACGCCCTCTCCTGGCCCTATCAGTTGCGGCAGGGTCATTCTCCACCCCT
>NW_017307222.1:425773-426329 GCF_000935625.1 Nanorana parkeri
GTGTCACTAGTTGCGTCGATCACCGCCGCGTATTGATGAGCTGAATCTGGGAATAATTATTTCTTGCTGCAATGTTTGCAGTTTTCCCCGTATTTGGTCGGATCTCGTGGTGTACGGAGCAGTTCATCGATTCTGCAACAGTCGCTTCCAACGTCTGTCCTCCTTTTCTGGAACGTTCTCATCTTTGCATTGGTTGGCTCGGTCTAATTGACGGCGTTGTCGGATAATCAGTTTTGACTTCCAGCCGGGAAAAAAAAAATGTCATTGGTCTCAATCAGCTGCCTGCGAATTCCCGATGTCTTGTATGTACCGCTGGACTGCGCTCAGGCCTCGGCGCAGAAAGGAGATCCGAGCTCCCCGCCACTACCCCCCCTGGGGAAATTTGCATTTCTTTAATGAGACGTTCTCCCTTTAAGGTCTCGCTCGGCGCGGTAATTTGCAGCACAAACATGCCATTTATTTTTTTAAGTAGGTGAGGTGGCGTCGGCGCCGCCGGGGGTCACCCACGCTGCGGCACTGCGAGAAGTGGGTTAGCCGGAGTAGGTCGGTGCGGCAG
>NW_017307222.1:426464-427270 GCF_000935625.1 Nanorana parkeri
GCGCATTCATCCGAGCTCGGCTGCATATCCAGGGAATAGTGCGACGGTGAAAAGGCTAATGACACTAAATTGCTCTATTTATCCGCAAAGCATGACCGATGAGGACAGACGCGGGGAGGACAAGTGGCGGCTCGAGGACTGAATCAAAGTGAATTCCGGGCCGGTGATGGGGAGTCATTACTGCAGACACATTATGCCATTGTGCCACGGGCTGCGGGAGACGGGAGAACTAGTCACTACGGATTTCTTTCCCTCGATGGAGGTTCCACAATGGAGGGTCGCCGAGTCGACGCAAATACCTTCCTGGGTCTACAGAAGACGTGCTGAGACCCGATTAGCATCTCTCACCTACAAATGAGTACAGTGACCCCCCCCCCTCTGTACAGTTCAGAGGGGTCACCCACGCTGCGGAGCTGCGAAATCACCTACAATGAGTACAGTGACCCCCCCTCTGTACAGCTCAGAGGGGTCACCCACACTGCGAATCACCTACAAATGAGTACAGTGACCCCCCCCCCTCTGTACAGTTCAGAGGGGTCACCCACGCTGCGGAGCTGCGAAATCACCTACAATGAGTACAGTGACCCCCCCTCTGTACGGCCCACCTGAGAGTGTATGAGTGCTGCACTGAAATGCCGTGCAGTATTACCAGCAATACCTAGCAATTACCCTCTCCTCATCTCTATATCATTGGGGAGGTGTTCTGTAGTCTACAGAGAACTGGGCAGGGCTACAAATTCTGCTTGGGATTTTAGTACAGCAGAGGCAGTGTTGACTGCTCAAACAGGAAGTTAGTGGCTCGCTGG
>NW_017307222.1:427282-428090 GCF_000935625.1 Nanorana parkeri
CATTCGTGAACAACAACATCACCGGCAGAGCTAGGAGCGCAAAATGCATCTTTGTAATGGGCCAGAGTGCATTCTTGCAGGATTTCAAGCTCCCAGCTTTGACAGTGACATCATTTGCACCTCTCGGAAGCGCAATAATCTTACTCGGTCCCCGGCCTGGGCCGCTTCCAGGAGGCACAAGTGATGTCACCGGCAGAGCTGGGAGCTCAAAATCCCATGCCGAATGCATCCTTGTAATGCGCCAGAGTGCATTCTTGCAGGATTTCAAGCTCCCAGCTCTGCCAATGACATCACTTGCGCCTCTTGGAAGCGTCCCGGGCCTGAGTAAGATTATTGCGCTTCCAAAAGGCACAAGTGATGTCACCGGCAGAGCCTGGGAGCTTGAAACCCTGCAAGAATGCACTCTGGCCCATTACAAGGATGCATTTGGCATGCGATTTTGGGCTCTTGTGCCTCTTGGAAGCCTCCCAATAAATTTTTTTGCAAGCAATTAGTCTTGGAAAAAGGAGTCCTTCCATTTGGCATGGATGGCCTGCTTTAAGCCCGGGGTGGTTGTATGGTGAAGAGAGCGCACCGTTTTTTAGATCTTGAAGGGGTGAAGCGACATTCTGGCACCAGGTTGGAAGACGCATGCGCGGCGAGGAAGGCATATGGCGGAGGTGTGGGTTCCGGAGGCTCCTCCAGATGTTCTGATGTTTGTTTAGCTGGCGGTTGGAACGCGGCTGAAATTATTGATGTGATCCGCAGCGTTTGAGTCAGGAGAGCTGCAGTAAGACAGCCGCAGCCCATTACATAAGGCACACGGGGG
>NW_017307222.1:428686-438432 GCF_000935625.1 Nanorana parkeri
GCGGGGGGGGGGGGAGCGGGAAGTGCTATTGTTGCCTTGATTGCAGCAGCTGGTAGGGAGCAAACTCGACCTGCTGATGTTCACACACCACCAGAGCTTTCATCTTTATCCAGCTTCTGCAAAACTCTATCCATTAAAGGAGCTTTATTTATTGAGCTGGGTACGGTTTTTGGGTTTTTCCGCCCCTTGCCGTGCATTGTAAATTCCTGGGTTGCCTGGATGTCGGGTATGCCTGAAACTTTTGTTTTCAGCTTTGAATAGAGATGGGAAGGGTTGAAGCCCGCTCTTTTTTTTTTTTCCTCTCCAGCAAAGGATTTCTTTAAATTTTTGCCCAAACACTTAGCTCCAACTCTCTCAGCTCAGCTTCCCTGAACTTCCTGCCCAGTACAAGATCTCAGCACAGGCTCCAGCAGACTTCCATCTACTAGCGGGGAGGGGAATGGCTTGCCTTGCTGGTCTTCCAGCTTGTGCGGGGGTCCTTCAGGCTCTATCCAATGTGGCAATGTAGAGAACTCCTCCAATTGGGGTGGCAATGTAGAGAACTCCTCCAATTGGGGTGGCAATGTCCGGCCCTCCTCCATTGGGGGTGGATATGTCCGGCCCCCCTCCAAATGATTTTAAAGTGGCGTTGTCATCACACTAAACATGCAGCAAAAAAAAAACCTGTGACGTCAAAACTCAATTTATATGTAACACCGATCCGTAAAATCTGATAAAAGCCATTGTCATGTCATTGTAAGTCTTTTTGATTTTATATATATCAATCTGCATCTTTTATCATAACAATCCCTGTTGATCCTGCCATGACAGTCCTTGTTCAGGCACTTCCTTTTACAGGGTGACAACGCACTGTACCTGTCTCCCAGTTATGCACCTCTGTTGTCACCCTGTCACCAATGGAGACCACAAGTGGCAGTTTCAGCACACATTACACAGACACGGTCTACTGTTGTCGCCATCGGGAAGACCACCCTGAGAAATGCCACGCAGCCATCGCTGGAGTGCATATGGACAGGAAGACAATGCAGGTGATTGGCAGAAGTGGGAAGTCACAAAGGATGAAAACAATGGTTTATGATGCGCAGTGAAATGTTATTCAGATTCACTTTAAATGAAACCTTGAAATGGAGGATCAAACCACCAGCTGACAATATCGTGGCTTGGTGGGTTGTATTTGCAGAGCCGCTCCGCTCGGAGCCCCCCTTTATACTTTGCGGAGTGTTTCCTGGGTCCCTCGCTTGGGAATAAGAGGCCGTGATTGGATTCCTGACCCCCGTCTCTCATTTCATGTTATTGGAGCAGAATGTTTTTTTTTTTCTTCTTCTTCTTCTGGCAGTGACTTGTTGAGCGCCGTGTCGCCGTCCCCGGTGGGCTGCGGTCAGGGGACCGCAGAGGTAATTGCATTTCCTGCTCTTGCTCTCATGTGTCTTTCTTATCTTCCTCAGGATTCCGGGCCGCTTGAATGACAGACGCACTCCGCTAGGAGAGCTGAACTGGATCTTCACGGCAATTACTGACACCATCGCATGGAACGTCCTGCCAAGAGGTACGCCGCCGCCGCGCGCTTGGCATCACTCTGACGCAAAGCCCTTCACTGCCCGTCTGCGTCCTGTAATGTACCGCTGACATTCCCGCGCTCGCATCTGCATACGATACGGCTTTGTGGTGACTCATTTAAAGGAGAAGTATGAGGTCAGTGAAAATCACTCAGCCTCATAGTTCGAGCCGACGTGTGACAATGAGACTGTCACAGGTCGGCTCAGTAGATCGGGAGGTGAGCGAACACATACCGTCGCTCGCTCACTTCTCGATCATCTCCCTGCAGAGAGCCGTGACTGTCACTCACGGCTCCCTGTAGGGATCCCCCCCTGTCCGATCCTTTAGCGCTGACTGGCGGAAAGGACGGGGGAGGGGGCGGGTACAGCTGGCTCTGCCTCTGGATAGGCAGAGCCAGCTGTCAATCACGCAGCTGGGTGGATCCAGACAGTAATGTTGGGATCCGTCCCGGCTGCGGCTTCTCAGTATATAGGGAGCTGTAGCTCGCGGTATACTGAGCTTAGGGTGACGGGAGGACGCTAGTTTGTGTCCTCCCGTTACCCTCTGGAGAACTATGGGGAAAAGCCCTGACCCCATAGTTCTCCTTTAAAGGACGAGCTCATTGTTTAATATCGGGGGTGTTGTCTTGCCAGTTGCTCTTCCAGCTCCATGACCCCCAATCCTACAATTACACATGGCTGAAAATCGTCACAGGAAGTGTCTGTCCACCCAAAACTGATGTTTACCCGGCAGATGCTGGGGACTTAGCGTATCCGAATTTACTTTTTTTAGATTTAGTATTGAACAGCAAATGGTTACAGAAGAACTCCGGGGGAAATTATTATTAACCCTTGCAGCAAGGGCTACCCCCCAGCACTGGTCTACAATGGGCAGATGCAGCTCTGTAGTCATTGCTACATCATTACGTTTATCTTTTCAAATGCAAGAACAGCCTCTTGCAGTCCTTTACAGCAACACTTAAACTGGGAGAAGGCAGCGCAGCACTGGGAACCAATCAGGAGTGTTGCATGTGATATATTGAAGAGGCGCACCCTTCCCCTACTGGGATGGACGTGTAGATTTAGCACAGGAGAAATTTTCAACTCTTCGGTTGGTCTTTATGATTCAGCGGGAATTTCCCCTCACTTCCTGTTTGGTTCTCAGAAGAGGAAATGAAGGGAAATGTTCCCATTGAGGACACAAACACCAGAAAAAGGAAACCTGGCGGGTTCCATCCCTTCCCTCCCGTATCCAAAACAGAGATCGAATCTTCGGCCTTAGATACAGCTCTAGAATCGATCAGATTTTGCTTGGCATCCTGTTTTTGATCAGCTATAAAATGCCTGAATCTGTCTCTCTTCTCTCAGATCTGTTCCAGAAGCTGTTCCGGCAGGACTTGCTGGTCGCCAGCCTCTTCCGCAACTTCCTATTGGCCGAGAGGATTATGAGGTCATACAATTGTACGCCTGTGAGCAGTCCGCGGCTGCCCCCTACCTACATGCACGCCATGTGGTAAGTCTTTAGCGTCGTCTCGAAGCGCCACTAAAGAATCTTTGTTTAGATTTTCTAAAGAACTTTCGCACCAAAAAAACGTTCATTTGACTTTCTATTCGTTGATGAGGTCAGATCGATGATCAATCTCACCCATAGTGACAAAAGACTGGAAAGAGCAGGATGGAAATTTGTTGTCGAACAAACAAAATGCTAACGGTGATTGTTCGGTGCACTTCATTCCAAAATCGAATGTTAAAATCCAACAAAATTTCGATCGACATTCGACAAGTGTCTGATGGCATTACTAGTAGCGTGTGGTCAGCTTTAAAGGACAAGAACACGTTAAAACAAAGTGACCCTTAACCTAACCTGAACCCCCCCCCCCTCCAAAAATAATAGCTGCGGTTCTGCTGTTTGTTTACATCCATCTCCTGGCCACACCTGCACACTAAAGCCCCATAGACTTCTATACTACCATCTGAGATCTGGGATAGTCTGCGGCCCCGGGACACAGCCCCATAGACTTCTATACTACCATCTCAGATCTGAGATCGTCTCCGGCCCCGGGACACAGCCCCATAGACTTCTATACTACCATCTCAGATCTGAGATCGTCTCCGGCCCCGGGACACAGCTCCATAGAATTCTATACTACCATCTCAGATCTGAGATCGTCTCCGGCCCCGGGACACAGCCCCATAGACTTCTATACTACCATCTCAGATCTGAGATCGTCTCCGGCCCCGGGACACAGCTCCATAGACTTCTATACTACCATCTCAGATCTGGGATAGTCTGCGGCCCCGGGACACAGCTCCATAGACTTCTATACTACCGTCTCAGATCTGGGATAGTCTGCGGCCCCGGGACACAGCTCCATAGACTTCTATACTACCGTCTCAGATCTGAGATCGTCTCCGGCCTCCAGACACAGCCCCATAGACTCCTATACTACCATCTCAGATTTGAGATAGTCTGCGGCCCCGGGACACTGCCCCATAGACTTCTATACTGCCATCTCAGATCTGAGATAGTCTCCGGCCCCGGGACACAGCCCCATAGACTTCTATACTACCATCTCAGATCTGAGATCGTCTCCGGCCTCGGGACACAGCCCCATAGACTTCTATACTACCGTCTCAGATCTGAGATAGTCTCCGGCCCCGGGACACAGCCCCATAGACTTCTATACTACCGTCTCAGATCTGAGATCGTCTCCAGCCTCAGCACAAATCCTTCCTGAGGGATTTCCTTTCACTTCATGTTGTGGCTATTGGACAGGAAGAGACAGAAAATCTCCCCAGTGTGATACAGATGGAGGAAAAAAAAGCTGACATGGGTTATAACCCTTCCTTATCAGTTCTATTTTAATTATTTCAGAGTCTCGGCATAAAGAAGTCTGGGCTAGGGGTAGTCGGCACACAATATTGGCCCCTCTCAGAGTCTGGTGCCCTCACAGGCTGCAGAGCGGCTGTTAGAAGCACGGGAATCCCATTTCTGGGTATCCCGATATCATGGTAATGTTAGCTTAGGTGTAACATTGCTCAGAGGATTTCTTCTTTAAAAATTAGAATTCTGCTGCAGCGTTCCTCTCTGGAAGATCGTGACGTCTCTGGAAGATTTCCGCTGAAAATATCATTTTTCTGTGCTTTGCCTGAGATTACGATCAGAGGGGCTAACATGGCAACATTGATTTTTGATCGTTTTTCTTAGAAGTCTTCAAAGGAGATTTACCTTTTAATCTTGGCGAGTGAAACTCAATCCGCTGTCACTCACCGCCTTCCGGAACTCGGCAATGTCACCTTGAGAGCGGGAGCAAATACGGTGACCTAAATAGCTGAGATTATCGCAGGACAAGGCTCGTCGTCCTCTGGTGCAAGGCAGTCTGCGATCATAGGAGGGACCGGCGAGGGAGCAGTAAAGAGAGCCTGTTGTGTACAAACTCTGATAAACACGTGATAGAAGTCTTGCATAGGATCTGCTGCTTCTTGAGGAATGCGGCGCAGGTCAATGCCACCCACACTGCACCATGGAAGGCAATAGAAATCTGCAGACTTGAGCAGGCAACACATGTCTTCATGAGCCGCATATACATGATGTATTATTCACATGTCTACATGAGCCCCATCTACATGATGAGCTATTCACATGTCTTCATGAGTCCTATCTACGTGATGTGCAATTCACATGTCTTCATGAGCCCCATCTACATGATGTACTATTCACATGTCTTCATGAGTCCTATCTACATGATGTACTATTCACGTGTCTTCATGAGTCCTATCTACGTGATGTGCAATTCACATGTCTTCATGAGCCCCATCTACATGATGTACTATTCACATGTCTTCATGAGTCCTATCTACATGATGTACTATTCACGTGTCTTCATGAGTCCTATCTACGTGATGTGCAATTCACATGTCTTCATGAGCCCCATCTACATGATGAGTTATTCACATGTCTTCATGAGTCCTATCTACATGATGTACTATTCACGTGTCTTCATGAGTCCTATCTACGTGATGTGCAATTCACATGTCTTCATGAGCCCCATCTACATGATGTGTTATTCACATGTCTTCATGAGTCCTATCTACATGATGTACTATTCACATGTCTTCATGAGTCCTATCTACATGATGTACTATTCACATGTCTTCATGAGTCCTATCTACGTGATGTGCAATTCACATGTCTTCATGAGCCCCATCTACATGATGTGTTATTCACATGTCTACATGAGCCCCATCTACATGATGTACTATTCACATGTCTACATGAGCCCCATCTACATGATGTACTATTCACATGTCTTCATGAGTCCTATCTACGTGATGTGTTATTCACATGTCTACATGAGCCCCATCTACATGATGTACTATTCACATGTCTTCATGAGTCCTATCTACATGATGTACTATTCACATGTCTTCATGAGTCCTATCTACGTGATGTGCAATTCACATGTCTACATGAGCCCCATCTACATGATGTACTATTCACGTGTCTTCATGAGCCCCATCTACGTCATGTGCAATTCACATGTCTTCATGAGTCCTATCTACATCATGTACTGGTCACATGTCTTCATGAGCCCCCATCTACATGATGTGTTATTCACATGTCTACATGAGCCCCATCTACGTCATGTGCAATTCACATGTCTACATGAGCCCCATCTACGTCATGTGCAATTCACATGTCTACATGAGCCCCATCTACGTCATGTGCAATTCACATGTCTACATGAGCCCCATCTACGTCATGTGCAATTCACATGTCTACATGAGCCCCATCTACGTCATGTGCAATTCACATGTCTACATGAGCCCCATCTACGTCATGTGCAATTCACATGTCTACATGAGCCCCATCTACATGATGTACTATTCATATGTCTACATGATGTGCTATTCACATGTCTTCATGAGCCCCATCTACATGATGTGAATAACTCATCATGTAGACATATGAATAGTACATCATGTAGATGGGGCTCATGAAGACATGTGAATAGCACATCATGTAGACATATGAATAGTACATCATGTAGATGGGGCTCATGTAGACATGTGAATAGTACATCATGTAGATAGGACTCATGAAGACATGTGAATAGTACATCATGTAGATGGGGCTCATGAAGACATGTGAATAGTACATCATGTAGATAGGACTCATGAAGACATGTGAATAGTACATCATGTAGATGGGGCTCATGTAGACATGTGAATAACACATCATGTAGATGGGGGCTCATGAAGACATGTGACCAGTACATGATGTAGATAGGACTCATGAAGACATGTGAATTGCACATGACGTAGATGGGGCTCATGAAGACACGTGAATAGTACATCATGTAGATGGGGCTCATGTAGACATGTGAATTGCACATCACGTAGATAGGACTCATGAAGACATGTGAATAGTACATCATGTAGATAGGACTCATGAAGACATGTGAATAGTACATCATGTAGATGGGGCTCATGAAGACATGTGAATAGTACATCATGTAGATAGGACTCATGAAGACATGTGAATAGTACATCATGTAGACATATGAATAGTACATGTCTTCATGAGCCCCATCTACATGATGTGTTATTCACATGTCTTCATGAGCCCCATCTACATGATGTACTATTCACATGTCTTCATGAGCCCCATCCACATGATGTGTTATTCACATGTCTTCATGAGCCCCATCCACATGATGAGTTATTCACATGTCTTCATGAGCCCCATCCACATGATGTGTTATTCACATGTCTTCATGAGCCCCATCCACATGATGTACTATTCACATGTCTTCATGAGCCCCATCCACATGATGTGTTATTCACATGTCTTCATGAGCCCCATCTACATGATGAGCTATTCACATGTCTTCATGAGCCCCATCTACATGATGAGCTATTCACATGTCTTCATGATGTGCTATTCACATGTCTTCATGAGCCCTATATATATGATGTGCACTATTCATACATCACTGTGACGGGCTGCCCTACTGGCCAGTAGGGGGGGGCTTTAACCCAGATAAATTTTGATTTGGGGCTCCAAGGTGGTCAACAAGAAAACTGAGGTGACTTGCAGCTGCCTGGCAATACACCAACACTTGGAAGGCCTTGGATCCCTATAGGGCTGCTTTGAAGTGGAACTTTAGTTTCCCAATGCTCCCCCAGTTTCCTAATGTCCTCCCTCCCAGTGGTGGGTTCTCCCTCCTACTGGACTGAACAGGAGTATTGTGAGGCCAGGTTGCTTGATGACGTACCCCCGAGGCAGTTTGGGTCCGCAGGAAGTGGGTTGGATGACGCCATCATTCAACCCGGGGGAAAAAAAAGCAATGGTGGATGTCTGGAGTGCTAAGTTTGCTGGGGAACAGTGCCAAGGGTACGATGTATATAGCCGGTGAAGCTGAAAGGTACATGGCAGACAATTAATTGCCTGTGATTTGTATATGACATGCTCAATTTAAAGCCTCACTCCTGGCTGCTGTTAAATGTACCCATGCAGTACTGGTTCCTTTCCCCATTGAACCCATGCATTGTGGGGGTGGTGTGGACCCCATTACATGGGTACATTTAGCAGCAGCCCGGATTGGAGCTTTAGCAGCAGTAGCTGTGTATGGTAATGTTGTCACAACACTTCTTCTAGAGGCCGATAGTCTTCTCCTAGGAGTATTTTTGTTGCATTAATTTAGTTGTATCAGGAGGACTGAGAGTCGCAGCTACTGGGGACAATGAAGCGCATGGTAAAGGTTCGGACGGCCCGTATCGGGGTTGGTTGTCCCAGCGCTCCGCCATCGTGAAAATGACCCACATCGGCCGGATGTTTTCTCATCTGTTCCCAACACGGGAGTAAATCACACGCCAGCTGATAATTCCCGAGCTATAAAAAGATCATCCCTGGCCTTTGGGGGATATTGATCTATAATCTTCGTGGTTATTAAGTAGCGAGGCTCCTAGAAGCCGGATTATTTAACCCCTTCGGTGCCAGGACTTTCCACCGGATCATCCGTATGACACGTATTGCGTTATATTGTGACAGCACATGACTCGGCTCATGTTTTCGGGCCTCTATCTGCCAGAGACGTGCAGACTTAAACCTAAAGCTATAACTTGTCTCAAGGGCAGGAAGTGATGGGATATCCCATCATTCAGGGGGACCCTGTTTTCCAGTCCTGGTGACACCTGCGCCATCTCCTTTCCTGCCCTGGTGTCACGGAGACTGGAAGTGAGGGGGAGATAGTCGAACCCACGCACATACCTCATAGACCAACAGCCACGACGGGTGCATGGTCGTGGATGATAGTAGATAAACCAGCAACTAAAAGTCATTTGTGCTCAAAGGAGCGCAGAAACCCATTTACTCATTAATGGGAATGTCAGCAGGTTACATGCACCTGTCATTGATCTCAGAAGCTTCTCAAACTGATCCCATTGACGCAAGGCCAAACCCCATCGACGTCATAGGCCCCAAGCATTATTACAGCGGAGTTGCGGTAGGAGGACATTATAAACTCATTCAACGATTAGCAGCGATTCCCATCAATGGAGATGATGAATGATCGCCATTATTATTAGATCTACCACTTGTTTTTCTTTATTCCCTGCAGGCAGGCGTGGGATCTGGCCGTTGATATTTGTCTTTCTCAGCTGCCGACCATTATCGAAGAAGGCACGGCGTTTCAGGTAAGGGAAAAACGTATTCGGGTTAATGACCTCCGCTTTCGAAATTGGGTAATTAGGGTCCGGCGTTCAGTCCACCCACACGGAGGACAGAAGTGATTTCTGGCCATGCATGTGCATTAGCAGCACCGAGTGTTGTAGCAGCTGGGACTAAATTCTGATCTATGAGATGGAAGTGATAGTTGTAGGCTGTGTGTCTGTGTTTAAAGACACTGTCACCTTGCCAGTGCAGAGCACAGTGACAGTGTCTCAGCAAAAGTCAATCCCCCTGACCCCTCTTATACCTGCAAATGTCAATCCCCCTGACCCCTCTTATACCTGCAAATGTCAATCCCCCTGATTCCTCTTATACCTGCAAATGTCAATCCCCCTGACCCCTCCTATACCTGCAAATGTCAATCCCCCTGACCCCTCTTATACCTGCAAATGTCAATCCCCCTGACCCCTCCTATACTTGCAAATGTCAATCCCCCTGACCCCTCTTATACCTGCAAATGTCAATCCCCCTGACCCCTC
>NW_017307222.1:439317-451880 GCF_000935625.1 Nanorana parkeri
TGGTCAACCCCCCGGCCCCCTCCTATACCCGCAAAAGTCAATCCCCCTGACCCCTCCTATACTCGCAACAGTCAATCCCCCTGACCCCTCCTATACTCGCAACAGTCAACCTCCCTGACCCCTCCTATACTCGCAACAGTCAATCCCCCTGACCCCTCCTATACTCGCAACAGTCAACCTCCCTGACCCCTCCTATACTCGCAACAGTCAATCCCCCTGACCCCTCCTATACTCGCAAAAGTCAATCCCCCTGACCCCTCCTATACTCAAAAAAGGTCAATTCCCCTGAACCCTCCTATACTCTCATTACCAGCACTCAGTCACCACTTCTTTCTCCTCCAGGGCCAGCACTGAAATGACTGCTGTCAGTGACCTGAGGGAGTGGTGATGTCACTCCCCCGGTCATGTGACAGTGCTCAGGCTCAGCAATTGGCTGTTAGACCCGAGCACTGCCACAGAGGATGAGGGGTAATGTGGACAGCTGCGGGTAAGACCTGCTCGGGTGAGTATAAGTGGATCAGGGGGACCTTCATGGGAACAGAGTCACTTTGACTCATATGGGCACGGTGACATCGTCTCTTTGAAGCCCAACTCCGGCCCAGCCGCTGACAAAATTTTAAGAAGGCAACATCAGCTAAAATACTCAATCCCTCACCCAAGCACCCCCCTCCACTCCCGGTGAGAGACTTTTCACTCTGTGTGAATGTGGCCAGTGTCATTCAACCTATTTCCTGTGAGCCCGGGGTGTCAAGGACCCGCCCCCTAGAGGGTACATCACCAAACCTCCCTGAGCTCTCAGAGCATTATCATTACGTGGTGCTGTTCCCTTCAGCTTTCAGGACATGGATGTGGCGGGTGGGGAGGAACCGTGACATCACTTGGAAAAAAGGTATGTATAAATATTATCAAGAAATAAATAAAGGCATGGGGGTGCTCCAGGGGGGTGGGGGTGGGGGGCTGGAGTTGGACTTTACCACATGTGTTCTTCTTACAGCACAGCCCATTCTTCGCTGAGCAACTGACGGCATTTCAGGTCTGGCTAACCATGGGCGTGGAGAACAGAAACCCACCGGAGCAACTGCCGATCGTCCTCCAGGTCAGAGCCGCAACCTCTCCATGACGGATCACAAGAACTGAGAGTTATTCTTCAGAGGAGTAATAGATAAGGGGGGGATGGGGGTGGGGGGGGACAGTTTGTGTACCGACGCTTCCCTCCATTTATAGGACCAAACCCTTTAAGCAGGTGTGGGCAACTTCGGCCCTCCAGCTGAGCTTTACCTGCAAATCCCAACATGCCTTTGGGAGTCGTACCTATAGCTGTCCAATGTACGGTAGCACCCGAGCCTGGACATCTTGAACCTTTTGTGAGGACAGACAGTGTGCACATCTAGTTTACATCAATAGGATCTGCCAGCACAGTACAGACAGTTCATTCTGATAAACATTGACTCCCCAACCCCCTCAACATTACATAGAAGGGGAAAGCTAAGTAGGATTTTATTGGATTCTTCAGCAAGTAAGCAGCAATTCTGAAATATGTTTTAAGTTATACTTTGTGAATGAGGACATGTATGATGAAGGGGTTATCTCAGTTTCACCACAAAGTGGAAATACACTTTAAGGCTTCTGCAGAATTATAATATATATATAATGAAGTAAAGCACCAGCATGGTGACCAAGAGAGCAAGATGGAGTCCTGCTTTTCTCCAGTTCTTATTAATCATGCACAGGGACTTTTACTACCCCCTACCCCCTCCTCCTCCTCAAATCTTTTATCCTTCTCAGATTTCTCTGTAATAGATTTTGGTTCTTCACAATTCCTTGTACAAAATATATTATATGCCGTGTTTTATTAGCACTTCCTATATGGTATAAACATGTCTTCTCTTCCCTGTAATGAATCGTTTTTGGCCGACTGGTGAGTCTTGTTTCTCTCTCTCAGGTGTTGCTCAGTCAGGTTCATCGTCTCCGGGCCCTGGACCTGCTGGGAAGATTCCTGGACCTGGGACCCTGGGCCGTCAGCCTGGTAAGGCTCTTTGCTTTGTTCCTCTTCCCGTGTTTGGTGACTGAGCGCTGCTGACCTAATTTAGAGCGTGTGCTGATGGATGACCAGAATTGATACCTCATGAAAGGCGGAGGAAATAGTTTGCTGTTGTGTAATTGTAGAGCGGCACAAGACCCAAGAACACCCGACATAGAAGATTCAGCAGATAGAGAAGTACCATAGAATACACGGCACATGATGAGATCCTTTGCTCAGACGCATGAGAAATGCGAGAGACAAAAAACAAAACGGAGCGCCTCCATAGTGTAAAACGAATTTTAATGGTAAAAACGCACAACTGTATTGTACTTACAAGAAGTCGGTAGTAAAAAGGCATGTAGAGGAAGGGGGCGTGCCCCAGAAACATGTAAACCGAGACCACACAGGGGCAGTGGACGCTGATGCTGCACATCTTTTCAGACTTCAGCTGCTAGATGATTTGACACCCCATTGTTTTCTACACCTGCCTTTTTACTACCGACTTCTTGTAAGTACAATACAGTTGTGCGTTTTTATCATAAAAATTCGTTTTACATAGGGCTGCGGAAATTAAAGATTAATTTCTCGATTAATCATTAAACTTTTTGATCGATTAAAATTATTTTGATCGCTAATGAAAACACTCACCTCTCCGCCGGCTTCCGGGAGTCCCGTCGGCGATCCGTTGGCGTCACGGACATCGACGTCACAGGACTCCTCCCCCCTTCCCCAAGTGGCTCTGTCGGCTAACGAAGGGAGTGGGGGAGGAGTCCGGTGACTTCACCAGACTCCTCCCCCCTTCGTTAGCCGATGGAGCCACTTGGGCCGGTGAGTTTGCCCAGAAACTTTCTGCACGAGCGCCAGCCAAGGCATTGGCCTATACACATACAGCACAGCAATGAAGTCATACAATGAACTAGGATCACACTCATCCAGCACGTTATTATTCTGAGCCTCTCAAGCGGCGGCCATATTGAGTGGAGCAACTCAGAATAATAACGTGCTGGATTAGTGTGATCCTAGTTCATTTTATTACTTCATTGCTGTGCTGTATGTGTATAGGCCAATGTAGTTGGATCTGTATGTACGTTATAATTAATCGATTGAGCGATTAAAAAAAATGTGGGAGCTGCCTCTTCAGTGTGTTCTTTACCATTTCAACTGGCCGATATTGCACGTGGAGGCGCCGGTATTGTTTCTTGTCACATGAGAAATGCCTCCAATGTATTTATAATAGATTTCACATCAACAAATGCTGGATCCACATCGACAGATCTTTAATTTATTGTCCCCCTTTTCCACCTGGTCACTTTTAATGAAAGAACAGAATGAGAGTTGCATACCCCATGTCCAATCACATATAAGTTCCTCCTGTGGGATGGAACGTCCTGTGAAGCATAGCAGAGACATGTTTTCCTGGGTCGGCTTTTGTCAGTCTTGTCTTTCTTTCTCGCAGGCTCTGTCGGTGGGAATTTTCCCCTACGTCCTGAAACTTCTGCAGAGCTCGGCACGGGAGCTTCGTCCACTACTCGTCTTCATTTGGGCCAAAATCCTTGCAGTGGACAGTGTAAGTGGAAGTTTCCTGGCAGCCAAGCCATAGAGACCTAGGTCTGGCATGGCTGTTCAAAGGTTCACTCGGTAGCTGTGTACTTAATTCTGTCTGCGCCTGACCTAGAAATACACTCAATGGCCAAAAGTTTGTGGACCTCGACCATCGCACCTCTATGAGCATGTTGGACATCCCATTCCAACGCCATGGCCATTAATATGGAGTTGTGCCTCCTTTGTGGTTATGACATCCTCCACTGTTCTAAGAAGACTTTCCACAAGATTTTGGAGGGTGTCTGGGAATTTATGTCCAATTTGTGAGGTCAGGTACTGATGGATGAGAAGACCTGGGTCACAGTTGGTGTTCAGTAGGCCTGAGGTTGGATCCTGGTGTTACATAAGACCAGGGTCACAATTGGCATTCAGTAGGGTTGAGGTCAGGTCCTGGTGTTGGATAAGAAGACCTGGCTCACAATTGGCATTCAGTAGGGTTGAGGTCAGGTCCTGGTGTTGGATGAGAAGACCTGGCTCACAATTGGCATTCAGTAGGGTTGAGGTCAGGGCTCTGTGCAGGACACTCAATTTCCTCCACACCAAGCTGGTCACACCATGTCTTTATGGAGCTGTCTTTGTACACGGGGGACAGTCATGGTGGAACCGAAAAGGGTCTTCAAACTGTGACCACAAGGCTGGAAGAGCACAATTGTCTACAATGTCTTTGTATGATGGAGTATTACCAGAACCTTCACTGGAGACACCTAATCTCAGTCACCTGGAGTAGTGTTCACATATAGGAATGTGTATTGGTCCGGTGTTCATAAACGTTTGGCTAAATAGTGTACGCATCACAGACAGACCCCAGAAGTGTCACCACAATCAAAACCTATTCTAATGAATAATTCTCTTTTCTTTCCTCCTTTACCTGCAGTCATGCCAGGCAGACTTGGTGAAAGATAACGGGCACAAGTATTTCCTGTCCGTTTTGGCGGATCCGTACATGCCGGTAAGATTATCATCATCCTTTTAGCACACTTTTTTTTTTAAAGTGAACCTGTCATAAACCAAATTCAGACTGAGCATATGAGGAAACAATACGCACGTAGATGTTGCCTTCAGCATCTCCAGAGATGAAGGCAGCTGAAGTTCTATGCCCGTCTTTACTTTTTCTCTGACAACAACATGCAGGTAGAACAGAGAACGTATTATACAGAGAACGTTATACGTATTTACCTGTTTTACCTGCAGCTCTATTTCTGAAGGATTTTAATATCTTTCTAGCGGTTATAAGGGGCATGGCCTAGTTGTACAATCGATTCTGTTCCCTTGTGGCCGGTTCTTCTCTTAGGATCCCTCGCTGCTTTACTAGGGGAGCCATGAGCCCTGACTCCTGAAACATGACTGGAGGTTGTTTGCCGACTAAGCTCCTCGCCTACCGCACGATATGGGTGATCTGTATAATCGGCACAAGAAGGTGGGGTGGGAACTGAGAGTCACTCACGTCTCCTTTTTATTATGTTCAGTGCAGAGGATGATGGGTAGTTAATATGACCGATGGAATGTTCTTTTTTAGCTTATTATTCTGATTTTGGATTTATTTCAGGTATTTACATGGCCCCGGAGATTTACAAGGCGCATTACATGCTGTACACTCGCATCAGTCCCTCAAGCAGTTTATAATCTGAGGTCTCTATCTCATATACATACATAGAGACACTAGTGTCCGCTTAGGCAAGAGCCAATTAACCTGCCAGCATGTCTTTAGAGCAGGGGTAGCAAACCTCCGGCCCTCCAGCTGTGGGTGAAACTACAAATCCCATGATGCATCTCTCTTCGGGAGTCGTGGCTGTGAGAATCTTGCAATGTCTCGTGGGATTTGTAGTTCCACCACAGCTGGAGGGCCGGAGGTTTGCTACCCCTGCTTTAGAGTGAGGGAAGAAACCACACAGGGGAGAACATGCAAACTCCATGCAGATAAGTGTCCTGGCCGTGATTCGAACCGAGGGCCCCAGTGCTGCAATTCTGAAGCTTCATTTCTTAGTGTTTTATTCGTCCTCTTGGCTTTCTCTCTCTTGCAGGCCGAGCACCGCACGATGACGGCGTTTATTCTGGCAGTAATTGTGAATAACTACACCACCGGACAGGTGAGCTCCTCTGCTGCTCTTCAGGTTCCAGCCGCATCTTCATTTATCAGGGAATGTCCAACGGCAACAAACCTTTAGTGACTAGAATGAATCCTTAAACCAGTTGGATTCAGTGGCCGGGACGGTGTTTATTGAGAAACACAGAACATTTCGGGAGAGTACGTGTTGCCTGCAGGATGTTACAGTGATCTTGCTCCCTATGGAGTAAATTAAACTCTGATTGAGAGATTGTTTGGGTGGAAGGGCCCCTCGCACGGACTGAAGTGCTGCCACTGTCACTCTTGCAGCTCATGCCCATATTTCTTTTCATCCCACAGGAAGCCTGTCTGCAGGGAAACCTGATCGCCATCTGCCTGGAGCAGCTCAATGATCCTCACCCGCTGCTCCGCCAGTGGGTGGCTGTCTGCCTAGGCCGTATCTGGCAGAACTTCGATGCCGCACGCTGGTGTGGCGTTCGCGACAGCGCCCATGAAAAGCTTTACAGCCTCTTGTCGGACTCCATTCCAGAGGTGAGTAGAAACCTTTGCGGTCTGCCTCCGGGCATCCTAACACCTTACGTTAAAGAGAAGCCTATGCTTAGTAGAGGTGCCCATTGTATCTCAGAATGCTGTTCCAGGTCTCTATCCTGACAGGTCCCCTTAAATAAGAACTGTCTGTGCTTCTCATCAGTTACTATGGAGCAGCGGTTGTTTTTAATTGGAGCGCGCTGCAAATGAGGCTCATCTAGTTTAGCTGAGGCTTCCATAAGCCAGTTCTAAGTAGCGGTGCTGGTTCTGGGCAAGTTGCACCTCTGCCCTGGAGCTGGCAGCAGTCCTGGACATGAGATTATGGCCTTGTCCTGTGCAGAATTGGAGCCTCTGCTGGGTCATATATATGATCTTCTGATCGGATCTCTTTAAAGACTGTTGCAGTGCCCATTCGGTGCAAAGTGACCGCTCTTT
The DNA here is from genome assembly GCF_000935625.1 of Nanorana parkeri. Classification (NCBI taxonomy): domain Eukaryota; kingdom Metazoa; phylum Chordata; class Amphibia; order Anura; family Dicroglossidae; genus Nanorana; species Nanorana parkeri. Next base: position 445,971 of record NW_017307222.1, read on the forward strand.
TTGTTGCAAAGCCACTTATCTGCACCTCCCCCACCTCTCCATTTCTCCATCAGAGCTCAGATTTAAAACTTTACATTGGATGGTGTTCGAGCGTTCACAGGGTTGGTGACTTCTCCCACACAGAGCATAGTGTGCCGGCCTGGCCACCCTGACTCATGCACTGCATCCTGGGACTGAGGCGAGCAGCCGAGCGGGGTGGGGGAGAAAGGTGTAGGAGGTTCGGGATGGTGGTCTTAGTCACTGAGTAGTCAAAACCTCTTGAGGACATTTTCCATAACGAGTCCTCGTTATCCGGCACAGTAAATACCGAGCTCTCCTCTTCCAGGTCCGCACGGCGGCTGTCTTTGCCCTCGGGACGTTTGTGGGAAACTCGGGGGAGAGGACGGATCATTCCACAACAATCGACCACAACGTGGCTATGATGCTGGCCCAGCTCATCAATGATGGCAGCGCAATGGTGCGCAAGGTGAGTGCGTTCTGCTCGTGGCACTGGACTGTACGTATATAATATGTACATATGACAATCGTGTCCATCTACAATATGTTCCATCACTGCCAGTATTCTTGTATAACATTAATATATAGTTGTATGGATATATCGTTTGAAGGCGGTACTAAGAGAAAAATCTATATTCAGCACATCTCTCCAGTATGTGTACGTTTCTCCATCATGTACCCGTCGATCTGCCAGAAATACGGTGAGCTCCTAACTTCCTGTAGAAGCTGACAGTAAAGTGACACTGCTGCACTGAAAGCCCAAGAAGTGTTGTCACCCCTGTTGTGGACTACAGAACTCTGCCCATCACCTCACCCCTCTCTGTCACATACATACATTGATTTCTTTCCCAGCAAAGCAGTACTGCTGCCTTGACTCCCCAGAGCCTGCCATTCACTATGTAGGGGAGATGTAGTTCTGGGGGTGCGCCTGTGTCAGTAGGAACTGACCTCCTAGCAGCTGCCCCTGCAAGAATTTAACAGGCCCGGTGATGATGTCATTAGGAGTAATCGTAAAGCTGTTTCTCGATACAGAAACAAGATAAAGAAAACATTTTGGTACGTGACCCTGAAGGGAAGGAGGTTTGGGAGTTATCGTGGGTAATGCGTGGCCATTCACTTTAACTAGCACCAGTTGCCGTTTTATGATGGTTACAAAGGCACACAAGTACATAATAAAACCGGGTCCGTATAAACCGTCATTTTTCATCTGCTGAGATTGAGCTTTTTATATGAATAGAGTATAATGCAGCCACATGGAGGCTTCTAGATGTTTTCTGGGAAATATGCTACAGATACTTCTTCCTGGTCATTGACTCGCCATCTAGTGAAGGAAGGTCTACATCCCGGCACAATAGGCCTTCAGTGCCAAGCTCCCATATTTCAATTTTTAGGTTCCTTTTGAAGAAAACCTCTACTAAGGAAGTAGGAAGGAAGGCAAACGTTTCTGGAAATGTTACATGGCCTAGAATTGGGTTTTCAGTACTTTCAGTCACTGACCCGGAACAAGTACAAACCATGGAAAAAGCAAGGATAGCAAAACCACTAGTCAGCTCTGCACAGTGCAAATACTGCATTCCCGGGTCCTTTGCCGCCGTCATTAGCCAATTGCCTGAAAGACCTAAAGAATGCAAAAAAAACAACAACTGTTTTGCCTTCTTGTAGCAACTTCTTCAAATTCAAACTTTGTACTGGAAAGTTTGCTGGAGTATAGACTGGGTGCTGAGGGGGGTAGATTAGTTGTTGTGGAGTATAGACTGGGTGCTGAGGGGGGTAGATTAGTTGTTGTGGAGTACAGACTGGTTGCTGAGGGTTGTTGTGGAGTATAGACTGGTTGCTGAGGGTTGTTGTGGAGTATAGACTGGTTTCTGAGGGTTGTTGTGGAGTATAGACTGGTTTCTGAGGGGGGTAGATTAGTTGTGGAGTATAGACTGGTTGCTGAGGGGGTAGATTGGTTGTTGTGGAGTATAGACTGGGTGCTGAGGGTTGTTGTGGAGTATAGACTGGTTGCTGAGGGGGCAACACAAACGTCTCTTATTTCAGACACGTGGATGAATGAGATCTATTTGATTATTGTATTGTGTCCCCTCAGGAGCTGGTGGTGGCTCTCAGTCATTTCGTGGTCCAGTATGAGAGCAATTTCTGTACGGTGGCTCTGCAGTTCATGGAGGAGGAGAAGAATTACCATTTGCCATCTCCATCCTCTACAGGTGAGTGCGCCGGCTGCTGGCTAAGCATTTTACAGGATCCCACATGACCTGCACATAGCACGATGCTAACCTACTTCTAACATTTTAGAGGCCGGCAACCTGACCCCAGTGCGGGAAGCTCCCAGCACCCCTCGCTTACGATCTGTGAGTTCTTATGGCAATATCCGAGCGGTTACCACACCGCGAAACTTGAACAAGTCTCTGCAGAACCTCAGCCTGAGCGAAGAAGGTAAGAAGAGCTTATGAGAAAAACAAACTATTGAACCCTTGCCAAGATTAAAGTTTAAGAGGATTTAACAACCTCCTTAGACCTACCAGCAGATCTTCAATTCAGAGGACTTCCTGATTGGATGCAAAGTAAAATAAAAGTTTAGTATGTCTCTTAGATTCAGTGGAGATATCTATTATAAACACTTTCATATATACACTATATGGCCAGACGTTCATGCACCCCTTACCATCACACCTGTTTGAGCTTGTTGGACATCCTATTCCAAAATCATGAACATAAGTATATGTCCCCCGGACTTCGCGGCTGTGCCATCCTCCACTCTTCTGGGAAGGCTTCCACAAGATCCTGGAAGGGTGTCTGTGGGAATTTGTCCCATTTGGGAGGTCAGGTACTGATGTTGGATGAGATCTAGTCCACAATTGCATTCCATTTCATCCCAAAGGTGTTCAGTAGGGTTGAGGTCAGGACTCTGTGCAGGACACCCAGGTTCCTCCACCAAACTGGTCACACCATGTCTTTATGGAGCTGGCTTTGTACACGGGTCAGTCATGGTGGAACAGAAAAGGGTCTTCACCAAACGGTGACCACAAGGCTGGAAGATCACTATTGTCTGCAATGTCTTTGTATGATGGAGGATTACCATAACTCTTCACTGGACACAACTGAGACCAAGCATTCAGAGGGGGGTCCACAAACGTTTTGCCCTATAAGGCAACTCAACGGGACAATGACTTTCCCTTTAAGACATATTCCTGGCGTAATGAATATTCATTACTCTGATATTTATTATTAACTTTATCATCAAACGATGATGATTAATGAAGAGCAGGCGGATCTGCTGATGAGGAGGAGGATCCTATAATTGAAACAAAGTAAAACCTTTTAAATTGTTTTTGTTCCTTTTATTTTCAGCCTCCGTTGTGCTGACATCACCCTCGTGTGGGCTTCGTGTGACTCACTCTGTCTGATTTTTAATTTTAACAATATAAGCTTTCCCGTTAATGTGCCGCGTCGGTGGCGCGCTTTATAACATTCTGGGGGTGATATGTAAAGTGTGGCCAGCCCTTAGGGGTGCAAATAAAATCTGTTTAAAGGAGAACTATGGGGTTGAGGCTTTTCCCCATAGTTCTCCTTAGGGTAACTGGAGGACACAAACTAGCGTCCTCCCGTCACCCTGGGCTCAGTATACCGCAAGCTGTAGCTCGCGGTATACTGAGACGCCGCAGCTGAAGTGGATCCCGACAATTATGTCTGGATCCACCCAGCTGCGTGACTGACAGCTGGCTCTGCCTATCTAGAGGCAGAGCTAGCTGTACCCGCCCCCTCCCCCATCCGTTCCGCCAGTCAGCGCTGGCCGATCAGGGTGGGGAGGGGGGAATCCAGCCCCTCCCCTGTCACGGCAGAGAGCCGTGACAGGATCGAGAGGTGAGCAAACGCCAGTATGTGTTCGCTCACTTCCCGATCTACTGAGCCGACCTGTGACAGTCTCATTGCCACAGGTCGGCTAGAACTATGAGTGAGGTGAGTGGAAAGAACTCACCTCATAGTTCTCCTTTAATCGGCCCCAGACCAGCAGGGGGGAGAAAGCTGAAAAACCGACTCCCCAGAACCTTTAGAGCGCCAACTATGGCTGTTGGAATGATCTACAAGGGGGGTCCCTTCTTCACCAGCACAATGGCTTCCCTAAGATGCCCACACACTGCGCAATCTGATAATACAATGTCAATCTAGCTTTGCTAAAACTGTGCAATTTGAGGGCCCGTGTAAATAGTCCACTCAACTGGTATTGATCGGCTAGAGCCTTGCACTGCATAGTTGGCGGGAGATCTAATTATCTCCGTGACCTTGGGACCTTGTTGTCTACTCTGCTTTTTGGACCTTCCTAAGACGAGGTCTGAACATTCGAGTGAGTCAGTTTACCATTGCCTGCTGGTTTGCTTTTGGAGTTGATGTTCATGGCGTTGAAGTGTAACGTAAGCCAAAATCTGTTTTCTCTCTATCGTCCATTGAGGGACGCAACTTTGATCATAATAAGCACCCTAGGGTTATACTGCCGTCTACGGGAGAAATGGACACTAGACACATAGAAAGCACAGTGGCGTAGTGGTTAGCGCTTCTGCCTTGCAGCAAATCCTGTCCAGGACACCATCTGAAAGGAGTTTGCATTTTCTCCCCGTGCTTGCATGGGTTTCCTCCGGGTACGCCGGTTTCCTCGCACACTCCAAAGACACGCTGCAAGGTTAATTGGCTCCTCTCTAAATTGGCTCCAGTATGTGAGATAGAGACCTTACATTGTAAGCTCCTCGGGGGCGGGGACTGATGTGAATGTGCAACTATGTAAAGATCTGCGTAAATAGTCGGCGCTATACAAATACCTTTAATAAATAGAAAACTGAAGGCCCGCCCCTTTGAGGTTGTAACCCCTCCCACCTCACACGTGCTCAGTTAGATTTGGTGTCCTCAGAAGAATGGATACGCCTTCCTCATTCAGCTCAGCCAGGTGCGTTTATCCAAAGGGCCGATCTTCCATTTTGCTTCTCGGTCACTGGTTTTGTAATCCCAGCCGCTGTGTGACCGTTATGGAAAGGTCACTATTACACGGTTACGTTTTGGCAAACATTTTGGGGAGAACCAAATCGCAGAAATGGTCTATAGTGGTCATAGACGTTCCCTACCCCTGGCCTACATCGTCATAGATACGAGTCTGGTGTACAATATGGCTGCTTAAGGCCTCATGCACACGAGAAACGTCCTGCACGTACAGCTCCGTGCTGCGTGCGCGGCCGTATCGGGCAGCTCCCGGGAAGGACAGGTGCTGCGTGTGATTAGTACGCAGCCCCCGTCCTTCTCTATGGGAGTACGCGGCCGTACGCTCACCCCAAGTGCAGGTCCGTACGGGTGCGGGTGTCCCGGCTCAGACGCAGACAAGAGATATCCTGTCAGCTTACGAGTACGGACACCCGCAGGGCGGGTGAGCGTACGGCGGTGTACTCCCATAGAGGAGGACGGGGCCTGTGTACTAATCACACGCAGCGCCTGTCCTTCCCGGGAGCTGCCCGATACGCGCACGCAGCACGGAGCTGTACGTGCCGGCCTTTTCTCATGTGAATGAGGCCTAAAGCCTACGTTCTATAGAGGTACATGGGGTTAGAAGGGCTGTACATTAGTAAAACTAAGCAAGCTGATCATTGAAGACGCTCCTTTCTATTCACATCACGTTATTTAAGACAGGCGCCGCCCCACCAGTACGTTATTTCTCAGCGTTTGATGTTCCTATCAGAGGGGTTCCTGGTCATGTGATTATGTCATGTGAGGCATAGTGACCTCATACAGCCTGGAGGGTTCATTGACAGAATAAGCCTCCAGCCTGTATATGGATGCTGCCACCTTCAGGCTGCAGTGGGATCTGATCTGTTTAATATGGTAATTGTCAAATACAATTACAATATTAAAAATAATAAATTAATTTAAAGA
>NW_017307222.1:452388-453758 GCF_000935625.1 Nanorana parkeri
GGGGGGGGGGAAGAAGCTGCCAAGTTTGATATTTCCCGGATTGTAATATCGTCTGGTAATATTTCTTCTGTGTGTTGTCTTTTTTTTTTTCATCCAGGAGGAGGCCCTGTAGCTTTCTCTCCAGGGAACCTCAGCACCAGCAGTAGTGCCAGCAGCACTTTGGGCAGCCCAGACAACGAGGAGTACATTCTGTCCTTCGAGACCATCGACAAGATGAGACGGGTCAGCTCCTACTCATCGCTCAACTCGCTGATAGGTAAGACTCCGTCATATGGGTCAGTTTGGGTCACCAGGGGGCGGTAATTCCACAAACAGGAACATTAACGCTGAACTCCAGGCAAGCAGCTAAATACCCGCCGAATGATTTGTATTTTTGCCCATCCAGTCCTGTGATTAACTCAGCTCTGGCACACAGCACAGCCCTGTCTTGCAGTGCAGGAGACCTGATTTTTCTCTGCTGCAGTTGAGTAACACTTACAGGTCTTGTCCCTCCCCCAGCCTCTGATTGGACATTAAAAGAAGCAGCAACAGTCTTATGAGCTCATCTCTCTATCACCCTGCTCTCTCTTTCTAGCAGCTTGCTCCTTGTTAGCATGTGAGCACCCCAGCACAAACTGATTGTCCCCCTGTGCTGCTTCTCCCTCTCCCAGACTAAGCTTGGCTGCACAGGGACTGCAAGAAGCTGATGGCAAGCCCAAAGCCAGATACGTACAATTACATTTATAAATAGAGCTTCAGCCAATGGAGTTCCCATTGTGTGTATTGGGCAGCAGAAGTGGATGCATGGGAGCCCTGGGTCAGGTTGCAGTAAAGTAGCACTGCTGGTTCTAGGTTGGGCTTCTGGGTAATAAAGGATACATAGGTGTGTCCAGCATCTCCTGTACCATGGCAGCAGTCTCCTGTAACATGGCAGCAGCTCCTAGCAGTCTCCTGTAACCTGGCAGCAGTCTCCTGTAACATGGCAGCAGCTCCTAGCAGTCTCCTGTAACATGGCAGCAGATCCTAGCAGTCTCCTGTAACATGGCAGCAGCTCCTAGCAGTCTCCTGTAACATGGCAGCAGATCCTAGCAGTCTCCTGTAACATGGCAGCAGTCTCCTGTAACATGGCAGCAGGCTCTAGCCCTCTCCTCTAGCATGCTGAACATCACACAGTTTTATATTGCACAGCAGCCTTGTAGAACGTGGCAGTCTTTAGCCGCATGGCATCAGTAAATTTGGGTGGAGATGGGTGATAGACACACTGCGGTGGTTTAGGTCGCACTTATCACTAGCGGGTTGTATCCCCAACATGTCTCTTTGTCCGGATACATCCTCAGAATTGTCTATCCAGGCCATGGTTGGGATTCAGCGCCGCACTCCCACGCCGTTAC
>NW_017307222.1:453853-474913 GCF_000935625.1 Nanorana parkeri
CATCAGTCTCCGAGTCCTCCGGGGCTCCTGGCGATCATTAGCAGCTGCCTCCTTTTACAAATTGCACAGATTCCGGGAGAAACGGCTTCATTGAAGGAACGGCGGAGGAAACCAGAAATTAGCCACCTGGAAAGAGAGTGTGCGAGGACGGACGACGCCGCCACCAGTCCCCCCCGGTGCCCCGGGGTGGCACAGCACCGCTGGAATTAAGTTACTCCATTCATTTTTGGCACATCCCAGCCCATCGGTCGCTGATATTGCTGGACATTCCACCCAGTGCTTCACTTTTATGTCAATTCTGCACAAATAGAGCAAATGTAAAATTGAGACGCTTATAAAGGAAGCGATGGGAGATCCAACATACTGTACTAGTGGTGAGGGGAAATCTACCAAAAAGATCTCTCTGGGAGGGAATTTCCTCTCACTTCCTGTTGAGTCTGTGGGAGAGGACATGATGGAAATTCTCCCCAATGGGACCCAGACATAAGGGCTCATTCACACTAGATGCAGCGCGTTCCGGCCCGATTTTGGCCGGAACCCACTGCCACCCATTGAGGCCGGCTCACTTTTCAGTGGGGCGTGGTGGGCCATTCAAGTGACTGGCGCCGTAGCCACGCCCTCCGGCCGCAATGCGATGCGCCGCACGGAAATCGCAAAGCACATTGGGCCTGCAGTCTGGTCCGGTGCTGATCAAAATAGTGCTGGTAGCATTTTGATCGCACCGCACAGGATCGGACCGCAGGCACAATGTGCCTTGCGATCCAGCGCACCGGATCGCATGGCAGCCGGAGGGCGCGGCTACGGCGCCAGTCACTTGAATGGCCCGCCACACCCCCCCTCCTGCCCCACTAAAAAGTGAGCCGGCAGCAATGCGAGGCAGTGCGTTCCGGCCAAAATCGGGCCGGAACGCACTGCATCTAGTGTGAACGAGCCCATATGTCTGGGTCCCATTGGGGAGAATTTCCATAATTTCCCACAGACTCAACAGGAAGTGAGAATAAATTCCCTCCCAGAGAGATCTCTTTGGTAGATTTCCCCTCACCACCAGTACAGTATGTTGGATTTCCCATCACTTCCAGTTCCGGAGACAGATCGGCAGAACCTTCCTGACCTGGGAGGGACGGCAATAGAAACCTGTCGGGGGGGGTTCTAACTCAAACTTTAAATTAGTGATGCAGCAATACCGAGTACTCGCCCCGATTCCTTCCACGATACCGGAACTTCCGGTCAGAGGGAGATTTCCTCTGACCAGCAGTGCCACGAAGGAACATGGAGCAGGCTTCCTGGCCAAACAGGAAGCGGGTCTTTACCCGCTGCCCCAGCCTCCTGATTGGTCAGGAAGCCAACCGGCTCCATGCTGTGCGGCTGGCTACATGCCGATTGGCCGGGAGGCCACCTCCATGTTAGCTGAAGTAACATATTTCAGGACCGCCATATAAATATCGGTGAATCTCTACTTTATATACACTTTAAGTAGGACTCCGATTCTTCTGAACTTCACCATCCTCCCCCCTATTGAAGAAAAATATCTAGTGCCAATCTCTACATAGCAATGGGAGGCAACAGAGGTGAGCTGCTACTGACTGACATCTCATCCCAAATAAACTATCTATCCGGCAGTGGCGGCATATGAAGCGGTCTGTCATCGATGGATGACCACCATGAGGCAGGGTGAGAATATTGTCTCACGTGACGCCCTCTAGATCAGAGGTGGGCAACTCCGGCCCTCCAGCTGTCCTGGAACTACAAGTCCCATGAGGCATTGGGATTTGTAGGTAAGTAGTGGCGTTGCCCACCCCTGCTCTAGGAGGGAGGGGTTCTCCTCTTCCTTCTTGAGCTAAAGAATGAAACCTTTGCTCCATACACTCTCTTCATTGGATGCATTATAAGGCCCCATTCACACGTAGCGACATACCTTTTGCAGCGGCCGGGATAGCGCGACTTTCGGGGCGGCGTTCCAGCGAGGGTAGCGCAACCTTCTCCGTCGGGCTCCATTAGAAAAAAGCAAAACCGCGCAAAAAAGGGTCCTGTAGAAGCGACTTGCGACCGCGACGCGCGACATGGAGCTAAGACAGCTCCATTGAATATCATAAGCCGGCGACTTCTCACGATATCGCGCGGCAAAAATGCGCAATATCGCGGCGGAAATCGCTACGTGTGAATGGGGCCTAAGACTATTGCCTGGCCTGCTCACTGGTGGCAAAGCTGGGACCAGGAGTGGGCTGGAGCTAGAGGAGGCAGTACAGTGCTCCCGCAGGCATGGCATGGTGGGATCAAACATATCTGCTTTCTGCCTTATTAAAGATCAACTCCAGACAGCACAATGGGTTAAAGAGTTTGTCATGTTTTAATGGTTTCATGTGTCCCCCACAGGGGAGATTTACCCTCACTTCCTGTTTTATCAAGATTGTAACACGGGGACAGGAAGTGATGTGGTATCTCTTTAGTGTAGATTCAAACGGCACTCTGTGTCTTCCTGTGACACACAGACAAGAAATGGGGCATGGTTGTCACCGGAAAGGAAGTTAGGGTACATGTACCCTGTGGGATAACAGGAAACAGTATAAACCTGGCAGATGTTTTATGTAGTTTGGCCGGAGATGGAATTATTACATTACCAGCGACTCACCCATGAACCTTGTTTTTTTTGTAGGTGTGTCTTTCAACAGCGTCTACACCCAGATATGGAGGGTGCTCCTTCACCTTGCCACAGACCCTTACCCAGAAGCCTCAGACCTCGCCATGAAAGTCCTCAACAGCATTGCCTATAAGGTGGGTTGTGTAACCTCTGTGGGGGGACATAATATACATCATGAACCCTAAAATATGTGAACACCTGACCACGCCTACCATACGGCCAAAAGTATGTGAACACCTGACCACACCTTCCATACGGCCAAAAGTATGTGAACACCTGACTGTCACACCTGACTGTCACACCTGACTGTCACACCTGACTGTCACACCTGACTGTCACACCTGACTGTCACACCTGACTGTCACACCTGACTGTCACTGTCACACCTGACCGTACGGCCAAAAGTATGTGAACACCTGACCACGCCTACCGTACGGCCAAAAGTATGTGAAGACCTGACCGTCACACCTGACCGTACGGCCAAAAGTATGTGAACAGCTGACCACGCCTACCGTACGGCCAAAAGTTTGTGAACACCTGACCGTACGGCCAAAAGTATGTGAACACCTGACCACGCCTACCGTACGGCCAAAAGTATGTGAACACCTGACCACGCCTACCGTACGGCCAAAAGTATGTGAACACCTGACCGTCACACCTTCCACGTACGGCCAAAAGTATGTGAAGACCTGACCGTCACACCTGACCGTACGGCCAAAAGTATGTGAAGACCTGACCGTCACACCTGACCGTACGGCCAAAAGTATGTGAAGACCTGACCGTCACACCTGACCGTACGGCCAAAAGTATGTGAAGACCTGACCGTCACACCTGACCGTACGGCCAAAAGTATGTGAAGACCTGACCGTCACACCTGACCGTACGGCCAAAAGTATGTGAAGACCTGACCGTCACACCTGACCGTACGGCCAAAAGTATGTGAAGACCTGACCGTCACACCTGACCGTACGGCCAAAAGTATGTGAAGACCTGACCGTCACACCTGACCGTACGGCCAAAAGTATGTGAAGACCTGACCGTCACACCTGACCGTACGGCCAAAAGTATGTGAAGACCTGACCGTCACACCTTCCGTACGGTCAAAAGTATGTGAACACCTGACCACGCCTAACGTACGGCCAAAAGTATGTGATGACCTGACCATCACACCTATCATAAGGTCAGAAGTACCCGGCTTCTCGATCCACAATCTCTAGGTGGCTCAGATACACCATTGTCCAGGCTCATGGTCTCAAGGATCAGGTTGCCCCCTTGCTCAGGCGCACTCCACTAGGGCTGGCAGCATCTCTTGGGCTTTTCAGGATGAAGCAACTGTTTGCAAGGCTGCTGTCTGGTCTTCTGTGCAGACATAGAACCTGTAGACGTTCTACAAGCTGGACATTTTTGCCTCATTTGATGCCAACGTCCGGCATTAGATCTTACAGGGGCCCTCTGAGCTGCAGGCAGTCCCCAGCTCTTGGCGATTCTTTGCTGTGTCGCCCCCACACCCCTCGGTTAGACTGCGTTTAGGTGTTCTGAAGGTTTAAGACAGGGCTAGCCAAACTCCGGCCCTCCAGCTGTGGTGGAACTACAAATCCCATGAGGCATTGCAAGATTCTCACAGCCACACATGACTCCCGGAGAGAGATGCTTCATGGGATTTGTAGTTTCAACGCAGCTGGAGGGACGGAGTTTGGCTACCCCGGGTTTAAGACGTCCTGTGTCCCTCCGTGGATGAAAAAGAAAAAAGGATTTTTGTGTTCGCCATAAAATACTGTTGTTGGAATCTATTGAGGGAAACAGTCCCCCCCCAGCCCTGTGATTATCATGCACTCTGGACTGCATGGCTGCAAAACTGAGGCATGCTGGTAGAAGGAGGGCTTATCCTGGGCTGACCTACAGTTTTGTTTGCCATTGTCAAGTCCTCCTGTAGGCAGCAGTATAACCCGAAGGTTAAAGACTTCCTGTGTTCCTCAATTGACTCCACGTAAAGGATTTTACACTGAGTACAACATTCCTATTATTTGCTTCCTTTTGGTTTATTAAATAATATTCCATCGAAAGTATTTTGTTATATCTGTTCAATAAGTGCAAAAAATTCAAAGACTTCCTGTGTCTTCCCAGTTCTGTGGACTATAGAACCCCTCCCCTCTGTTATGAAGAGCAAGTGTTCTCTAGTCCTGTCCTTGGATGACAACTCTGCTCCATATATACATAAAAAGTGAGTGAGCGTTGTCACCCGAGGACAGGAAGTGTGTTACTGGCAGGATCAGCAGGTGAAAATAAAGGATAAAAAAAAGAAAAGTAATGCAGCCTTTCACATTTGAGAATTAGTAAGCTTCAATGTATTACATTTTTTTTTCGTTATTGGGTTTAGACGCGCTTTAAGGACCCGCACGCTATCTAGTTTTATGGACGAGGAATAATAAAAAATTTAAAAAAACTATGAAATAAGGGAATAGTAATAATAAAATGGCTATTTAGCATATAAAGCACCCTGTGGAGAAAAGCCGCGCTCTGAGTATGCCGCTAGAAGCTGGCACTCGGCTTTTGTTGTTGTTCTTCATGATTTATATGGCAGCGTCATCCTTGGAGAGGGGTCGGCGTTTGATGGCCCTCGCGGGGGGACGCCACTGTTATCCAAAAGTCATCTAACTCTGTTGCACTGCTGTAACAACAAGCGTTGGCCCTCTGCAGCTTTTTTTTTTATCTCAGCGACTCGGTCTTTTATCCATGTCTCCCGGCAGGCCACCATGAGCACTCGGCCACAGCGCATTCTGGACGCCGCAGCCCTGACGCAGTCTGCCCCAGCGAGTCCTACCAACAAGGGCATGCTTATCCATCAAGTCGGGTGAGGAAGGTCCTGAAATATGTTACTGATGTGTTTTGAACACTTGCAGATCATTTTCTGGCAGGACTTCGGGTACAAATTATTCTAAAGTAAGAGAGAACCTAGGCTGCCATGTTGAGGGCGCCACAGAAGTCCACCGAGCAGTAGGAAGAAGCCGAGCAGCTCGCTTGTACACATGGGGACACCAGTATAGAGAATGTGCCAGCCTATAGTGAGTGAGGAAACCGGCGCACAGATCTCAATGTGCAATGTAAAGTGACTATTTAATAAGGATAAAAGTAATGCACTTACAGGATATTAAAAAAAAAACATCTCGCCTGGAGGCTTGACAAAGGAGGTGAACCTCTGAAACGCGTTGCCTAGCAACATCCGACGACCCGGAAGTACTCGGCAGCCGTGACCCTGCTTTGAGGAGAACCAGCCACAGCAGTGCTCAGCCACTGGATCAGACCTGTGTCTTCCAGCACGGGCGTCCTGGGACCTTTCCGGACTGAACTGGACTCTGCTCTCCCCACATCCTGATAGCAATCTCGGGCCAGCAGCCGAGATCCGACTTTCATCTGATGCGTGACAGGCGAGATGTTTTTTTTAAATAAATATTTAAGGGGAGGACACAAACTAGCGTCCTCCCGTCACCCTAGGCTCAGTATAAGTCGCTTTGCATTGCACTTAGATCTGTGCGCCGGTTTTCTTCACAGCGCCGTGACATGGATGTTTTCCTATCCAGCCAACCAGGCTGCAGGATCAGTGCACACGTCTTCTCTGGAGTCATTACCAGTGTACTGGAGTTCCTTTTGATACTATCAGTCTATAGTCCATAAACAATCGATCTAGTTGCGCAAGTTGATGACTTCTGTCTTATAGTGAGTGAGGAGAAAGTGAATGGCAAGTCAGTATAGTGAGCGCTCAGCTCCACCCAGGAGGGGGCGAACCTCAATGGTAGCCGTGTGACCAATTGTTGCTTCTAACAGACTGATGTTGTCTGTGGTCCAAATTCTTTGTAAATCTTTATATTTCTGTATGTGATGGGTTTTTTTTAAAATCATTTTGCTTTCTATACAAGCAGCCCTGATGGAGGAGGCCCTATATAGTTGATCTGAAACGTGTTGGCGTTTCACTTCTACAAACAGTAAACGCATTTGTTCAAGACCGATCTACTTGCCTTTTGTCGTTGACAACTCCCCAGCTGAGCGCTCACTATAGTGATTTTTTCATTTCCAATGAGTTCAGTACTTTGCAGGTACCATTGACCCGGTTAGTATGCAGATCCTGATCTCTGACTTTAGCTTCTTCAAGCGTGAGCGAGTGACATAGAAGGTACTGAGACCAGAGACAGCCAGGAAACTAGCATTTTGAAGGGGAACTATGCGGCGAGTGAAAATCATGCAGCCTCATAGTTCGAGCCGACCTGTGACAATGAAACTGTCGCAGGTCGGCTCAATAGATCGGGAAGTGAGCGAACGCATACCGTCGCTCGCTCACTTCTTGATCCTGTCCCTGCAGAGAGCCGTGACTCACGGCTCCATGCAGAGATTCCCCTGTGCGATCCTCCAGCGCTGACTGGCGGAACGGACGGGGAGGGGGCGGGCACAGCTGACTCTGCCTCTGGATAGGCAGAGCCAGCTGTCACTCACGCAACTGGGTAGAGCCAGACAGTAATGTCGGGATCCGTCCCAGCTGCGGCGTCTCAGCATACCGCGAGCTGTAGCTCCCAATATACTGAGCTTAGGGTAACGGGAGGACGCTAGTTTGTGTCCTCCCGTTACCCTAAGGAGAACTATCGGGAAGAGCCCCGACCCCATAGTTCTCCTTTAAGAACCCGAGCATAGGTGACCCCCTTCCTGCCAGTTAGGTGTTCGGAGATCAGTGCAGAACATATACACTTTGTTATTTTCTGTCTGTGATGCATTTGCTGAAAAGTGCCGGGACATGTGACATTTGATGTTTCCCTTCAGGGGGTCTCCTCCAACTCCGAGTGCCAGCAGCTCCAGCCTTACCAACGACATGACGAAATCTCCTAGCAACAGGGAGCTTCCTTCCAACCGGCCGGCCAATGCGGGGTCAGCTATGGGGGTCCAGTACACTCCCCATTCCCACCAGTTCCCCCGCACCCGCAAGATGTTCGACAAAGGCCCCGACCAGGTAACCCCGCCTCTGTAGAGGGACTGAAGAGATTTTTCACGTAAATAATATTTTCACTCGTGATGATCAAATCGATTCGCAAATAAGAGGAAACGCCGATTTCACGCAGCAGGATTGGCGCATCTTAGCTCTGCATGTTAAGTGGTTCCAACCAATGTAAGAAGCTTGACAGCCAATAGTGTGTCTTCTAAGGTCGCAATCAGACGGAGAGGTCCATCATTGGACGTGGAAGGCATACGTTACTAGAGTCTAGACCTGGGGGGGACAAACTCCGACCCACCAGCTGTTGTGGAACTTCAAATCCCATGAGGCATTGCAAGATTCTCACAGCCATCATGGGATTTGTAGCTTCACCGCAGCTGGAAGGCCGGAGTTTGCCCACCCCTGTTATAGAGGCTTCTCTGAGGGACAAGTCCTCGGTGGTTCTCAACCTGTGTAACCTCGGGACCCACATCTGTCCTTGGTCATTAAGTTGTGACCCAAGTCGCACTGCAATGGAACGCACAGCATTGCGGCACCGCACGTTCCAGTGCGGGCGATTGAGCTGCGGGTGGGAGGTGTGTTTTAGGGTGCCATTCAAATGAATCGCAACGCACCAGAACGCGTAGTAGGTGTGATTGCCGGGTACAGGACTGTTCAATTAACACACTGTACCTTGTGAGAACTGGAGTGGATCCTCAGCCTGAGGTCCGGTGTGGGCTGCGGTGCTGTGATAGAGCTCCATCCATATATGCATCGCTTGCACAACTCCCTTGCGTCGCCCTGTAGAGAACACGCAGTCATGACCCACCAGTTGAGATCCAAGGCTGTAGATGGGTTTGAACCATTGTTTGGCTCTCGGCACTCTCAAGGGTTAGCTTTCTACCCTTTCCATTCTGTTTCAAAGCCCATTGGCCTCACTCTCTCATGTGACTCGCCTCATACATTCCCCGGTGACTCTGCAGGATCTAAGTCTGGTTCTCTCTGTGCTTCAGAAACTACCTTTAGAGGCATCTCTCTCTCTCTTCTTGTCCACAGCGGGGTATTGTTAACCCGCTCCTACCTTGCTTGCTTAATTTGATCTGGTTATTGGGCTTCGGTGACCTCTGGTCATGAAGGGGGCTGGTTATGGTTGGCTTTGCTTTTAGGTGGGCACGGATTCTCATGCATCTCAGAACCTCCACTGGCCTCCTTTCCCTCCAGTTGTTTGTGTCTCCATTCCCTACCTCAAGGTGTGTCTCCATTCCCTACCTCAAGGTGTGTCTCCATTCCCTACCTCAAGGTGTGTCTCCATTCCCTACCTCAAGGTGTTTCTCCATTCCCTACCTCAAGGTGTGTCTCCATTCCCTACCTCAAGGTGTGTCTCCATTCCCTACCTCAAGGTGTGTCTCCATTCCCTACCTCAAGGTGTGTCTCCATCCCCTACTTCAAGGTGTGTCTCCATCCCCTACTTCAAGGTGTGTCTCCATCCCCTACTTCAAGGTGTGTCTCCATCCCCTACCTCAAGGTGTGTCTCCAGTCCCCTACCTCAAGGTGTGCCATCTCCATCCCCTACCTCAAGGTGTGCCATCTCCATCCCCTACCTCAAGGTGTGCCATCTCCATCCCCTACCTCAAGGTGTGCCATCTCCATCCCCTACCTCAAGGTGTGCCATCTCCATCCCCTACCTCAAGGTGTGTCTCCAGTCCCCTACCTCAAGGTGTGTCTCCAGTCCCCTACCTCAAGGTGTGTCTCCAGTCCCCTACCTCAAGGTGTGTCTCCAGTCCCCTACCTCAAGGTGTGTCTCCAGTCCCCTACCTCAAGGTGCGTCTCCATTCCCTACCTCAAGGTGTGTCTCCCTGTGTGTTAGCTGAACCCCTAGCTTGTTTCTTCCAAATTTTGGTGAATCCGTTCAGGGAGGGAGAAGCCATTACTTGGCTTTGTAATGGCAGCGACCGGTCAACAGAACTGGCTACCAAGATGAGGAGATCTCCGAACCGGGGCCCCAGAGAGATGTTCAACTTGTTACTAGCCTCAAAGTCAACTGAGCTGGGTGGCAGAGCTATGTAAATCTCAGCAGTGGATGGACAGAAATACAAATCCTGCAGCTCCCCTTTACCTGGCGTTGAGCTGTGTGTAGCGTGCTCGCGCTCTGCTTGCCGTGGCTTTGTGCACAGCTTTTCTCATCACAATACGATGTAATTGAGCACGTATGTTTTACAGTAATGGGTACATAGCTGCATGCATCACACAAGCATGACAGCGGCACTTCCATGTCATCGGAACATGTCGCATACTCTGTGGAAAGCTCCGTCTTCTGTTCCTCCTCCTTCCTCTGCACACTGAGCTGCCTAAAAGCCGTCTGCCGCTCATAAATATTTCATCTGGTTTCAGCTGCTGGCTCGGTGAACAGCCACTCCGAGTTCTCACACTGCTGCTCCTGGCCCAGTTTACATGGGAACAACATGTGCGCATTAAAAGGGGCCAATACCAGGAGGGTGCCACTAAGTGCACAACACAGTTTGATATTCCTCCTCCGTAGCAATTAGCAAGAGGACCTGTCTGATCTGTTTCTGAGGTCCCGGTGGATCACATTTGTGGAAGGCTCACATTTCCATGAGGGAGCCTCTGTATTATGTGGAGAAACTCTACTCAATGACTGAAAGTGACATTAAACCCTCAGATTTTTTAACATAAAACAATACTGTAATGTGCGCCTTACTGTAATCCATGGTAGTTTCCCTTCTCTTTGCTGCTCTTCCTTTTAAATCCTCATGTCTTCTCATGCTGGGGGAGAACTTCCCTTTGCAGCTGACTGCCTCTTCCTGTAGTGCTGGCTCAGGTTGTGAACCTGCACACAGACACCATGTATCCATTCCAGAGACAAGGCAGTCTGCTGCAAAACAGAAGTTCTCCCCAAGCATGAGAAGACATGAGGATTTAAAAGGAAGAGCAGCAAAGAAGGGAAACTACCATGGATTACAGTAAGGCACACGTTACACTATTGTTTTATGTTAAAAAATCTGAGGGTTTAATGTCACTTTAAGACAAATGGTATTTAATGGGGAGCAGGAACACCCCAAATGGAGTCAAATAGGGAGCAGGAACAGCCCCCCTCCCTGGCACATATTCCTCAAAAACGCCCTGATTCCGCGAAACGCAGCAGAGGATGTAAAATACAGCATGTGCCTAAGATGAGGATTTTTAGGAGTAGGTACTACAGGGAAGGATGGGCTAGCCTCCAGGTATACAATGCTGTCCCACTGTTCCAAAAAAAAGCAAGGTCCTCCTGCTGATAGGTGAGGGTTAGAGCTTTGGAAATATTCTACTGGAAAAGGGGTGGAGCACAAAGAAGTAAAACATTATTCATTGGTGCCGAGTGCAGTATAAATGCTTAAAAAGCTCCTGATAACAGTCCTTGTTACAGATCGTTCATAAAATGCTGAACAGTTCACGCCATCCCCTAGCACTAAGAGAGCTTAGTCCTGTTTTTCAGGTGGTCATGAAGACACACTACTATCAGAAATACTTTTCAAAGGATCTTATTGTATATTTGTCCATTGCAGTGAATAATCTTTGTCGGATGTCCTGTGTTAAATGTCAGCTGGATTCTGATTGGTTGCTGTGGACATTGTGGTCACCCTGTATCCTGAGCTCTGTGTTTTTAGGATTTCATTGGCTGACTGATGTCTCTCTTTTCCCCAGGCTGCTGAAGATGGAGATGACCCGATCGTCCATAAAGGCTTCATTTCAGGCTCTCTGCAAACCGGCTTCTGCGATTGGAGTGCCAAGTACTTTGCTCAGCCAGTTATGAAGGTATAATGGGGCACAGTATTTATTGGGTTAATAGGTGATGTGGGTCTTTTGAGGTGAGTACCCTGTGTGGGACCAGCGGTCTATCCCCAGCAGATTCGTACACCTGGTTGTGTCAGGCCACTGGATATAGACTGCTTCTGAGAGCGGTGAATGGGAGTCACTTGGAAGGTGTGCTGTGCCATCCCATTGCTTAATCTTGAATGGCATAAGGAGGGACAGGTCCTCTTTGTTTAGCAGCTATGACTACATACAGCTGCATGTCCTTTTTAATCATCATGAGCCTGTCTGTTAGAGACATGAGGCCCTTGTAAACCGTATGGGCTGTTAGTTATGCGTTGTTGTCAGCCTTGCTTTTGAGTGCAGACGCATGTTTTTAAATGCAATATGCAGCAAAAGGTTTTGTTTGCAATGCAAACTCTTCCCAGTAGGACCCGCCGCATCAAAAGAAACCCAAAGCAGGCCGAATGCAGGTTCCGAACTCTCATTCGCATTCCACCATTGATGTAAACTGGAGTCTGCTGACTTGGTGGGCAACGTCCATCTGCATGAGCCATAAGGGTGGTTGTGCCCATGCTTCACTGGAATCACATTATCATAAGAGAGGCAACTCCAAGCCTGTGCAGCAGGAAGTCTGAGCTGTGCACAGTTTACCCTCTCCTCTGCGTCCTGCATCCGTGACGTCATTTTTCAGGATCTGCGGGACGGCTCCAGTACATGTCAGGTCAGTAGAGGTCCGATCCCTGTGTCAGATTCCCCACCACACTCTGAAGGCCCAGCCTGACAGCCACAGAGATGAGGAGCATTCGGTGTCGCAATCTATTCCGCTGTAACAAGGCTCATCTCCGCTAGAAATGCCAGGAACGTGTCTGAGGATGCGGAGGATCAATTCTTGTATTGGGACAAATTTGTTGGACGGTCTGTATTGATCTCCAGCCGCGTTCAGTGGAACGGCTGTACGTGGCGGGGATACTGAGCTGGTTATTAGCGCATTAGGGATGACCGCCTTCCACGGTGGTGACGGGTGTCCTTTTAGGACAGTAAGCAAAAAAAAAATCCCCAGAATCCTAATATGAAGTAATTTACTCTAAGGCCTTATTCACACTGCCGCGCATATACGCGTACAGTACCATATGCAGCATATGCAAATAAATGCATATAGTGCCCGCATATACGCTCGTATATACACAATATACAATTTTGCTGTTGTGTGTGAATGAGGCCTTAAAGGAGAACTATGAGGGCGGGTGCTTTTCACTCCCCTCATAGTTGTAGCCGACCTGTGACAATGAGACTGTCACAGGTCGGCTCAGTAGAGCGAACACATACCGGCGATCGCTCACTTCTCGATCCTGTCACTGCAGAGAGCCATGACGGGAGGGACTGGATTCCCCCGCTCCCATCCTCCAGTGCTGACTGGCGGAACGGGAGGGGGCGGGTACAGCTGGCTCTGCCTCTAGATAGGCAGAGCCAGCTGTCACTCACGCAGCTGGGCGGATCCAGACATAATTGTCGGGATCCGCTGCGGGGTCTCAATATACCGCGAGCTACAGCTCCCTATATACTGAGCTTAGGGTGACGGGAGGACGCTAGTTTGTGTCCTCCCGTTACCCTCAGGAGAACTATGGTGAAAAGCCCTAACTCCATAGTTTTCCTTTTAACCCTTTCCCTTCGTTGTCATACGGCGCCCAAACCTAAAGTCCGTGTCAAGTCGGAACTGGTGAGGGGTTAGAACCATTGCCTGGTTTTTACTGCTACCTGGGGCCTAACCGTCCATATCTCTGCATTCAGTGGATTTCCCAGTAAATGACGTTATCAGATCGATGACCCGACTTTGAAGAGTCCTTCACAAAGACAATGACGTCATTGGAGGGAACATACTGTTTCTGAAATAAACCCGAATTTCCAGAGAGTGATCCTCAGTAGAATTTTGCCTCCTCTGCCATGACGTGTGTGTTTCCACGTGTGCTGCGCACTAGTTGCTCTTATGATTCTCCTCATCAGTCCTGTTGCCAGCAGATACGTGAGCTATTCTGAGGACCTCGCTCTCCTACCCCTCCCCAACCCCCATTATTCGCCTCTTGTCTTCTCTTTTTAGAAAAGCTTCTTATCCACCTTGAGAGACACAAAACGAATGTAGAACCTTTTGTTACCGTTTTATACTCTTTCATAGCCAGCCGCGTTTTATTTTAGCTTCGCCCTTGGAAATAATTGATATTTCATCTTCACTATGTGAGCGCCGAACTCTCTTATTGGTACAAAAGGAGGAAGAAATGTAATTAAAAGTTTAACGTTCTGCAGCATTTATTTGCTTTGATGCCGCAGCCTCCTTCTCAGCAAAGAGGTTCGAACCCTTGTGTACCCCGTCCAGAACTAGAAAATAGAGTTTCTACTAGGGATGTCCCGATACCACTTTTTCAAGACCAAGTACAAGTACTGTCCCTCATGTACTTGCCGATACCAATTACCTATACTTTTTCTTAACGGGACATGTGACATTTTTTTCTAAAACAATACAGACTAATGATTTTAGGGCAGTTTCTCACCAGGGCTACGTGCATTGGAGGTGACAGGTTCTCTTTAAGGTGACATTAGGGGTCTTTTAGACCTCTAGGGTCACCTTTCCACTTCACTGGATTCACTGAATGTAAATACAGCAGGCAGTGGCTGGGAGCAATAGCCAGCCTGCTATTGGATATTTTAAATTGCAATAGCCAATAGCAGGCTGGCTATTGTACCCGCCCACTGCCTGCTGTCAATCAACAAAGGAGGGAACTGAAGACAAAGTTCTCTATCAGGTCCTCCCTGCTGATTGACAGCAGGCAATGGGTGGGTACAATAGCCAGCCTGCTATTGGCTATTCCAATTTAAAATGCCTTCCACCAGTTGGGAAGCACGGCCCTAAAGGATGATGGTCTAAAGAAGTCTCAAATCCAGTTACTGTGTCATTCCCAAGACTTACATTATCTTCCCTAACTGAGCCAAATCCTCTTTCCTTTGTGTCTCACCCCTCCCAGACACTGCAGCTCACAGTGGGAGGGTTTCAGAGGCAGAGCTGTCAATCCAGAAAGCAGTGGGTGGGAATGATTGGTGAGGCCTGGTGGTGATTGGAAAGCTACAAAAAGAATACTGCACCTACAGTGAAACATGTTCTGTCTCTGTACCTACTGTGAAACATGAAGGAGGCTCTGTTCTGTTTCTGTACCTACTGTGAAACATGGAGGAGGCTCGGTTAGGGCACCATGCCTACTGTGAATCATGGAGGAGGCTCACTTATGTCACAATACCTACTGTGAAACATGGAGGAGTCTCAGTTATGTCACCGTACCTACTGTGAAGCATGGAGGAGGCTCACTTATGTCACAATTCCTACTGTGAAACATGGAGGAGTCTCAGTTATGTCACCGTACCTACTGTGAAGCATGGAGGAGGCTCGGTTAGGGCACCATACCTACTGTGAATCATGGAGGAGGCTCACTTATGTCACAATTCCTACTGTGAAACATGGAGGAGTCTCAGTTATGTCACCGTACCTACTGTGAAGCATGGAGGAGGCTCGGTTATGTCACCATACCTACTGTGAAACATGGAGGAGTCTCAGTTATGTCACCGTACCTACTGTGAAGCATGGAGGAGGCTCGGTTATGTCACCATACCTACTGTGAAGCATGGAGGAGGCTCGGTTATGTCCCCATACCTACTGTGAATCATGGAGGAGGCTCACTTATGTCACAATTCCTACTGTGAAACATGGAGGAGTCTCAGTTATGTCACCGTACCTACTGTGAAGCATGGAGGAGGCTCACTTATGTCACAATTCCTACTGTGAAACATGGAGGAGTCTCAGTTATGTCACCGTACCTACTGTGAAGCATGTAGGAGGCTCGGTTATGTCACCATACCTACTGTGAAACATGGAGAAGGCTCGGTTCTGTCTCTGTACTTACGGTGAGACATGGAGGAGGCTCACTTATGTCGCCGTAACTACTGTGACACATGGAGGAGGCTTGGTTATGCTTTCGTACTCCTTTGCTGTGTCTTCAATCCTTGCAGAGGGCAATGAAATCTCAAGACTCAAGGAATTCCTGGAGCAAAATGTCCTGCCCAGTGTTAGAAAGCATTGCCTCAGTCGCAGGTCACGGGTCCTCCCAACAGGAGAATGACCCAAAACACTCAGATAAAAGCACCCAAGAATGGCCAATAACAAAACATGGATGATTCTGTAGTGGTCTCTATGAGTCCTGATCGGAATCCCATGGAACATCGAGCAGAAACATGAAGTCTGGAGGAGGAACCCTTCAATGTGAGACAGCTGGGGCACTTTGCTCAGGAAGTCGGCCAAAGTTCCTGTCGGCAGCTACAGAAGTCCATGTGAGAGCTCCAGAGATCTCTTCCATGGAAGGGAACCAGTAAGTTTGTCTCTGTACTGATAATGATATTGCAGCACGCATTTCATGTTGATAGAAGCCATCCACAACTCTGCCCCCGGATATATCTCAGACCTTGTCTCAAAGTATCACCCTAAACGTCCCCTCTGCTCATCCATTGACCTCCTGCTTTCCAGCTCCCTTGTCCACTCCTCCCATTATCGCCTCCAGGACTTCTCTAGAGTCTCTCCCATCCTCTGGAACTCCTTACCCCAACCTGTCCGTCTATCTCCCACCTTGACTGCTTTTAGGCGTTCCCTAAAGACTCATCTCTTCAGGGAAGCCTATCCCACCTCAACCTAACCACTGAACCTTCACATTCTCACATAATTCATTCCCACAGCTACCTCATGTATCACTGGCCCCTCCTCTTTTAGATTGTAAGCCCTCAGGGGCAGGGCCCTCCTTACCATCTTGTCTTGAATTGTATTGTAACTGTAATATCTTCCTTATATCGCAAAGCGCTGCGCAAACTGTTGGCGCCATATAAATACTATGTAATAATAATAGAAGGCCATAAGTTCATTCTGCAGCTTGTTCCCCAGTCGGGTCCATTAATAGGCCTTTCCTGTGTCTTCCCAGATGCCTGAAGAGCACGATGCGGAGAGCCAAGTCCGCAAAGAGCGCGAGTGGAGGTTCCTCCGCAACGCCAGGGTCCGGAAACAAGCCTATAACCTCATACAGAAAGGTGAGAACTACACAAACATCCTCCCCGGGTGACAGCTGAATGATCAGATCTCCTGTGTTGTGGAGATTTCTCTTGTCGGTAGATTTCTGTGTCCCGCTAGTATGCAAATGTGACCTTTCTTCTTTTCCCTGCTGTCCTTTGAGAACCATAGTGGCAGGGGCGTAACTAGAAATCACAGGGCCCCATAGCAGAATTTTGTATGGGGCCCCGTGATTGCTAGTTATGCCCTTGCAGAGCCCACTTGATGTCCCAAACGGCCCACCTGAGAGTGACCCTGCAGAGCCCACCATAGACTCTCTATAGTGGGCTCTGCAGAGCCTCAGGTGGGCTGCACACCTCTTACCTGTCAGCCCCGACCCACCTTCATGGTCCCTGGCAGGCCCCGCCTCCTCCGTCACCAGGCCTCACCTCCTCTTCCATCGTAGGGCCCGCCTTCTCCTCCGTTTCTGACGCCGGGCCCAGCTTTCCTCCTCCACAGCTGCTGTCTGTCACGGACTCTGCAGCGGCTGTGAGGAGGAACGCGCCGCTGCACAGATCACTGACAGATTGTCGGTCATCTAACGGCGACACGTTCCTCCTCACACCAGTGACAGCCAGCATCCTGAGATGCCATAACAACCCAGGCGGCCCGCACGGCATCAGGGGGGATGTCCTGGCCAGGCCCCTGGGTCGCTATGGCGATTGTTACGCCACTGCATAGTGGGATCCTCAACAGTCCTGTGACAACACTCTGTCCCGGTCTACGATTGTGCTCCTGTATTGTCACATGGGCTTCTGATGGAGACTACAAGTGGCAGTTTCATCACGCATTACACAGGCATGGTCCACTGTTGTCACCATCAGGAACCGTCACTGAGAAATACCATACAGCCATCACTGGAGTGCATGTAGACAGAAAGTGGCTGCAGGAGATCGGCAGCAACAAAAACAATTTAAAAAAGGTGAAAGCAATATTTAAAGGAGAACTATGGGGTCAGGGCTTTTCCCCATAGTTCTCCTTAGGGTAACGGGAGGACACAAACTAGCGTCCTCCCGTCACCCTAAGCTCAGTATACCGCGAGCTGTAGCTCCCTATATACTGAGACGCCGCAGCTGAAGCGGATCCCGACAATTGTGCCAGGATCCGTCCAGCTGCGTGACTGACAGCTGGCTCTGCCTATCTAGAGGCAGAGCCAGCTGTACCCGCCCCCTCCCCCGTCCGTTCCGCCAGTCAGCGTTGGCGGATCGGAGCGGGGAGAGAGGAATCCAGCCCTTTCACTGTCACTGCAGAGAGCCGTGAGAGGTGAGCGAACGCCCGTATGTGTTCGCTCACTTCCTGATCTATTGAGCCGACCTGTGACAGTCTCATTGTCACAGGTCGGCTGGAACTATGAGGTGAGTGAAAAGCACCCCCCTCATAGTTCTCCTTTAAAGCCAATTGTTTCCGATTCACAGAACTGCACGTCATTGAGTTGGTGTTTACATCTTCTGTGATATCCGTTCCTCTGGGCTGTGATTCATGAGCTGCCCTTGTTGCGATCTCCCTCCCCCGTCTCACCCTTTTCCCGGATTCCCCGCGGATCGCTTCTCCTTCCTGTGTGAGGTTCTAAGTGTATTAGCGCGGCGCCTGTCCTGTCGAGCAGAATGAATGCGAGCTGACAAGTGTCCAGTCAGGGATCAATATCCAGCCGGCAGCAGCTCCTCTGTTGAATATGTTTGTCCGGGATCTGATCTGTCAGGAGCCAGAAAGATCCCAGGAGGAAACCCGAGGAGCCGGGCCCGCTACCTGAAGAACTTGGCTGAATATCTGCAGCAGGGTTCAGTGAATGTATCGGCAGTGTTTGTGGTCAGAGTCCATTCATGTGATGCCTCTGGGTACCGTTGTTGTCGGTTGCTTATCTGTGCCAATTAAAGGAGATGTACACCCCAAGTAGCTGACCTTTGGTTTGCTAAAATACTGCAGCCACTTGCTGTCTACATGCACCTGCTCTCTATCTACATGCACCTGCTCTCTATCTACATGCACCTGCTCTCTGTCTACATGCACCTGCTCTCTGTCTACATGCACCTGCTGTCTACATGCACTTGCTGTCTACATGCACTTGCTCTCTGTCTACATGCACCTGCTCTCTGTCTACATGCACCTGCTCTCTGTCTACATGCACTTGCTCCCTGTCTACATGCACTTGCTCCCTGTCTACATGCACCTGCTCTCTGTCTACATGCACCTGCTCTCTGTCTACATGCACCTGCTCTCTGTCTACATGCACTTTCTCTCTGTCTACATGCACTTGCTCTCTGTCTACATGCACTTGCTCTCTGTCTACATGTACTCCAGCGATGGCTGCATGACATTTCTCAGGGCGGGTTTCCTGATGGTGACAACATTGGACCATGTTTGTGTAATGTGTGTTGAAATGGCCACTTGTAGTCTCGATGGGGAGAGAGGGTGACAACGCAAGAAAACAATTGGGAGATGGACTTTATTTGAACCTTTATTCACTTTGGACACAGGGAAGGGTTAACACACCATTCGGGGGGTAAGTGACAACCCGGAAATTAATAGAAATGACTCCAAAGTGAAGGAAACCCCTGTTGTCACTGGAACAGGTGTCTCCATTGGAAGATGTCCTCTCTGTCCTTGTTCTGGTGACGACCTAAAATTGTGGACTTCCCATCACATTCGGTCCCGATGAGGGTGGTCACCAGGACACATAGAGGGTGAATCTCCCCAACGAGGGGAACCTGGCAAAAATAAAATGTTGGCTTTAGAGTAAAACAAAACTTTTCCATCCTTTTTTTTTTTTTCTTTCTCTCTAGGTGTGACCAAATTAGACGACCAGATCTTCATTAACCGAAATCCTGGCGTTCCCTCCGTCGTGAAGTTTCACCCCTTCACCTCCTGCATCGCGGTCGCTGACAAGGACAGTATCTGGTAAGATGGCGATGAACGTATAAAGGCCAGAGGGCAAAATTATACCAAAAACCTGAGAAATGGCAGCGCTGTCAGTTTTACATCAGCGCTGTGTGCGAGGACTACAGCACAAAATGGATGAGATGGTAACATGTCCATCAGCTGCAAGCTCCGCCCACATTTCTGATGTGCACGTTGTCTCTGCACACAGCATTCCACACTCCCAGATGTCATGACTGGTAACAACCTATAGCATACACCTGATCCTCCCTCTTTTTTCTCTTCCCTCCTCCCTCTTTTCTCCTACTTTTCTCTTTCCTCCTCCCTTTCTCTTTCCGCCTCCCACTTTTCCCTTTCCTCCTCCCATTTTCCCTTCCCTCCTCCCTCTTTCCGCCTCCCAGAATCTCCGACTCTTATGCGCTCTCTCATACCCCTGAAGCTGGACTCCGGGCAGATATAAAAGACACCAGCTAATGTCACTCTGTATTAATTGAGACATCACTAAATGTGAATGTTACATCCGGGCCGTACAAGTTGCCCGTTTCCTGTTTGTAGCTGAAGCCACACAGAGGTCAAAGTGTAACCTGGATGTTTAGAAACGATGACTTCCTGTTTAATGACGCTGAGCGCTCATGTGGAGTTCTCTCTTTTTTTTGTGTGGTGCAGTTTCTGGGACTGGGAGAGAGGAGAGAAGCTGGACTACTTCCACAACGGGAACCCGCGCTACACCCGCATCACCGCCATGGAATACCTGAACGGTCAGGACTGCTCGCTGCTGCTCACCGCCACAGGTTGGTGTTCATGCTTTTACCGGGCACTGCGGGTGACTGCAGGAACACGGGGGGCCACAGCACAGCATGGAGAACCTGCCGACATCACAAAACCGTATAAACATGATATACATAGAACACCATCACACCTGCTGTGCTTTATTGTCATAAAATTCCTTTTTATATTGCTCTCTCCGCATGGAGCTGCCCCAATCTCTGATCAAATGTGGCACGATCATGTATACCATGATGCCTGCGCAGCTTCTTGGCTGCGTTCACAAATTGTCTGACACCGATCAGCCACCTGCTGCAGCCATGTGGAGTCATGTGACGTTTAGTGCAATAGCTCTCAGCTGTCCCATCCGGAAGCTATTTAGTGTAATGCTTTTGGTGTTGCACACACTGAGGAGAAAGACAATCCCCCTATTCATAGTTACCTTAGCATATATGTAGAAGGAATGGCACTCAGGATGTGTACTGTGTCACTGCAGATGACGGCGCTATAAGGGTGTGGAAGAACTTTGCCGATCTGGAGAAGAATCCGGAGATGGTGACGGCGTGGCAGGGATTGTCCGACATGTTGCCGTCTACGCGAGGTAAGCAGAAGACGTGACGGGTTGTGGTGGCCAAGGCTGCCCAGTTGTCGCTATGCACGATGCAAATGTTTTTATGGTGATTTTATGTCTTTTTGTTAAAGAAGAACTCTTCCGGTCACTATGCCGCGCTCTGCCGTCTTCCTGTTGTCAGTAGCGCCGGTGTCAGTATCTCCTCAGCGCCGGTGGGGATCGCAGAACGGTTCAGTGACCGGACCTGTGGGAGGAGTGTTACTTTGCAGCTAATTATCTGTGTATTGTCACCATTACACTTGTCTTCCCTCGGA
>NW_017307222.1:474960-478648 GCF_000935625.1 Nanorana parkeri
GACCCTTTCCCTTTTCTTCCCCCGGGGGGGGGGGGGGGGGTCATTATTTAACGTTTAACCCTTTCTTTATCATTTTTGGTCCTCAGGCTTGACGCGGCGAGTTTCCATTTACCTGGACAAGAGTAAACAAGGTGGGGAGTCCAGTCCTTGGTGTTTGGTGGTGTGTCCTGAGAGCCAGCAGGTTCATACACTGGAAACCTGGGCTGGCATGGCTCACCTTTTATGGAGAATGTTATCTGGGTGTCATGGGGATCCCCTGGTTTCAAACTTTGAGTCTCTCTCTGACCTTTCACAAGAATGCAGATCAGAAAATTAAAGACTATTCCTGGACTGTGCATGCTAGTTTGAGGCCGATTGTGAAAGCCAGGAAACCAGTCAGCAATGGCAGGTGTTAAATTCCCCTCAGTAGTGTTCCTGCAATTTAAAGTGGCGCCCCGACTAGATGTTATATGTGAACACTTTGCCTCCTCCATCTTGTAAAGTGATTGATATAACGGAGTAAAACTTTCATTATTCAAAAAAATTCTTGTCCCCTATGAAGAGAAATCCCTCAAAAAGAAGATGGTCTGATGAATAGATCACAATTGATTAAGTAATGTAGCAAATTTAATAATATATACACATAAAGACACCTATACAAAACATTTAAAAACCAGAAACAGAGACTCTGCAGCCGCCGAGTTTAGTGGACTAAACAAACCCGATGCAGACTTTGCCTGAGCACAGCGGCAATAGATTGTGTTCACTATAGCCAAGACCGGGAGACGAGAGTGAATCTTTGCCAGTGTAAATATACACAGTTCCTACTCCTCCCCGTGTCACTGGACATACTGCTGTGAGGACCTCATCAAACTCCATCCCACAGTGCGGCCGCACGAGTGGATACTCTCTTTGAGGCTCCTTTCCCTCAAATTGGAATTTAATCCCACACAGTGGTGCAATTAAAAACCAGACGGGGGAAAAGAATATTAAAGGAATCTCTGCCCCGCTATTGAAGCGGATCTCTTTGAAAGGAAATCGCTACAATTGGATACCACGTTATGAAACAGTCTACTTGCAAATATCGTTGTGGGATATATTGAGGACTATTCCACCACGGTTTATAAACACAACGTGAGTACAGCTCCGCTAGTCTATTTTTGATATATCACCATTCTGCCTGCACCAGAGACTTCCTGCTTTTTAGAAGATTTATATATCTGAACATTCACATCATTATACTTAGGTGATTCAGGGAAGCTTTTTTAATGGTTTTTAAATGTTTTGTATAGGTGTCTTTATGTGTATATTAATTATTAAATTTGTTACATTACTTAATTAATTGTGATCTATTCATCAGACCATCTTCTTTTTGAGGGATTTCTCTTCATAGGGGACAAGATTTTTTTGAATAGTCTATTTGAAACCCTGAAGTTTGGTCAAATATATATGTATATGTTATTGTCTCATTTAGCGTTAAACTCCTTTTCTGTTCCCTTGTTTTTTCTAAAACTTTCATTACTTGACAGTGCCACAGCAGCTGGAGGTCCCTTCCGCCTCATTCTGTGGTCATCCAGTCCTGTGTCACCATGTACAGGAGTGGTCTCTGGTCCTGCATTGTATGTGATGACTTCAGCTGATCAGACTGGCAGTGCAGTGCATAGGACCAGGAAATGGGAATCGGTCCGGAGTTGGGCTTTAACTGGGGCAGAGTTGGAACCTCCTTTTGTTTTTAACACTGTTGCTGTTATCTGCCCAGCCCAGAGATTCCCGGTGTAAATAGTGTCCCCTGAACAGGAGGCAGTGAGAAGGATCGTCCCAACAGGAGCACATGCCTATAGTAGGGACAATATAGGGAGCTCTCAACTTGAGGTCTGAAGGGTGGACCTCAATAACAGAAGGCAGGCAGATCAATATTTATCAGAGATGTGCGTGTTGCCTTAGTGCGTTGGGGTGCCATTCAGAATTAAAGGCGCTGCAATGCATGTATCAAGCGTTGCCTTTGGCTACCACAACGCAAGAGTGTAAATGGGCCCTATGAGCAGCTTGCTGAAGTGCCCAGCAACCACAATTGTGCGTTAAAACTTTTGTGGCAAGTCCATTTTTTGAGGGACACTTTTGGTGACTTGATTTCAATAGGGATGCCATAACGCAAAGCATGTTAACGCGTGACACACCACACAAATGTAAATGGGCCCTTCAGCTTATTTCTACAACCCAAACCATACTGGAAGGACTTCTATGTCTCTTACCTGTGTTGGTTCTAGTCTGTGTGTACTGATGGTGGTGGGTACAATAGATTGTAAGCTCCTTGGGGGGGGGCTGGTGTTGGACGGTCTGGAATGCTCTAGAATGTCTCTCTTTCTCAGGTGCAGGAATGGTGGTGGACTGGGAGCAGGAGACCGGATTTCTCATCACATCCGGCGACGTCCGAATCATCCGGATATGGGACACGGAAAGGGAGATGAAAGTTCAGGTGAGCTGTGACTACGGTGGCCTTTGAGGCAGCCGGATACTCCCGTCATTGTCCCCACACGTCACACACATGGTGAATTCTCCAGCCGGTCACAGCTGTAGGTGATGGGGTGGGATCCAGACGCAGCACGCCGCCCACTGACATCCAGTGATAATTTAGCAGGATTGGCATAGAGAACAAACTACGTTTGGTATCTGGTTGAGATGACCGGCTGTATTACATGTTAGCATGCCCCCCCCAGCTTTAGGATCAGAGACAGAATTCGAAGAGAGAGCTGAACTGCACAATGGGAACCACATGATGACGGCATCTGCTTACATCAGAGTTCTACTTCAACCCATATTTTGTTTTGCTCTTTAGGATATTCCAACCGGAGCTGAAAGCTGTGTGACGAGCCTGTCCTGCGACTCTCATCGCTCCCTCATTGTGGCCGGCCTCGGCGACGGCACCGTTCGAGTGTTTGATCGCAGGATGTCCCAGAACGACTGGTAAGGTCCCCACCTCCTGCAAGCTGCCCCGTGTTTGCCACATAACCGTAGATAACTACCGCACTCCTTACCAACTGCCCCTTGTGCTGAAAGATGGGTGCTGAAGAGACTGCGGATGGCGCCGCGCAGTGTACATCGGAAATGTCACCAGCACACCAATGGATGATGTCCAAAATAAAGCGTCGTTCATTCACGCATATTGTCGCATCAAAAATGCAACGTTTCGGGTCCCCACCTCCTGCAAGGTGTCCAGTGTTTGCCACAGATGCCTTCCTTCCCAGAATCATCTGTGGTTCCTTGGACCAGGAGAAGCCGGCCCCTCCTCCTTGTAGGCCACCAGAGCAGCTGTAGAGATTGGAGTTCTATCTCCTGCATGTGGCCGATTTCCTTTCCTTCGCATGTTACAGCTGAACTGGTCTGAGCTGGGGCAACAGGTCCCACCTGCCATGATGGTCTGGTATGTTGGAGTGACCACACATTCTGGGAGGGTTTCAAGTGTGGGGCTATGTTTCCGTGTCCCGCCCTGCAAATAAAATAGATGACAATAAACGTGTTGTATCCAGTGATTCTTAAATGGGACACGTGCAGTTCCTCGGTGCATCACATGACCTACTTTTCTTTTTGCAGCCGCGTTATGACCTATCGGGAGCACACGGCCTGGGTGGTGAAGACGTATCTGCAGAATCAGGCAGAGGGGAACATTCTGAGTGTGAGGTAAACACCCCCCCCCCCCACCCCCTCCTTC
>NW_017307222.1:478894-479958 GCF_000935625.1 Nanorana parkeri
CAAACCTTCCTTTACCCCCCTTCCTTTATTATTGATTTATTTCTAGTCCACCTTATGAATTCTCACATCCTCTCTGTACAGCGTCAATGGAGATGTACGATACTATGATCCCAGATTACCCGAATCGATAAACACGATGCAGATCGTCAAAGGTCTGACCACACTGGACTACCACCCACAGACCAACCTCTTTGCTTGGTAAGTCACGCGGATCCACGCTGAAGGGACACACTCGTAGATGTATCTGTACTCTGTCACCGACTCTTCTCTCATTGTACGGACATAGTGTGACGGTAGAATCAGCATTAACTTCCTACGTATAGGGGCCTCAACATGGCATAATGTGGTCAGAGACTGCGGGCATGCTGCAGGAGATGGTATAAGACTGCAGCTCTGTTACAAGCATGATCTGAGACGGGAGACATGCTGCATGAGATTATCAGAGACTGGGGGA
This sequence comes from Nanorana parkeri, assembly GCF_000935625.1. Lineage (NCBI taxonomy): Eukaryota > Metazoa > Chordata > Amphibia > Anura > Dicroglossidae > Nanorana > Nanorana parkeri. Next base: position 479,349 of record NW_017307222.1, read on the forward strand.
CGTGTTATAAGAGACCGATAAAGATCACTGCCATTATAATCCCTTTACAAGTCATCGCCCACTACAGCCCCCTAAAAAAAACATGACTGGCACCATTTATCTTTACTTTCGGCCAGAACTATTATAAAAGGTCGGAAACAAATACACAAAAAGAACTGACAAAGTGTGCGAAGAAAAGAAACCAGTATAATGAATATTCCCCTTCACTGCCCCAGAGTAAGCAAGGAAGATAATGACTACTGGGGCCAGAGGGACACAAGATGAGTATCAAAGGCCCACTTGTAGTCCCTGGACCACTGGTTGGGCACCAGGGCCGTAGACAATGTACATCACATAATGAAGGCAGGACAGTTATCTTGGCACCTCATGGACAATCACCTCTGGGCTCCAGTTGCATGCTGGGATAGTGGGGAGAGGTGGTGAGGTGTTGGTTAGGGGGAACATACAGGGGTAGTGAGGAGGAGGGGTGGTGGGCTGGGGAGGCAGTGGTTGGGAGGGAAGGGGGTAACATGAAGGGGTGGTTAGGAAGGAAGGGCGGAACATGGAGGGGTGGTTAGGAGGGAACATATAGGGGTATTGGGGAGGTGGTGGGAGGGAGAGAAGGGTGGTG
>NW_017307222.1:479982-481103 GCF_000935625.1 Nanorana parkeri
GGGTGGTGGTTAGGGGGGAGAGGTGGGGGAGTTGGTGGTGAGGAGGGAATATACAGTGGCAGTGCGGAGATATGGGGACCTGTTCTCCGTAGGTTGCCGCTATAGAAGGCATCACCATACACAGGCAGCCGCCTCCACCAATGGGTCTGAGGCTTTCCATGGTACTGTGGTCTCATACTGCCCCTCAGCTCCTATAGGAGGATGTTGGCGTCATCACCGGTAGCGGGTCTGTGTGCAGTTATCCTCGGTATGTTTCATGTTGAGATCAGATGTTCTGCTTGGAGGATATCATTCATCTTGGAGGTCCATAGTTGGTTGGTTGGTTGGCGGGACTCCGCCTCCGGTACAAACACTTTATACTTTTCTTTCTCTCTCCTCCGTTCCTCTAGCGGTTCCATGAACCAATTTATCGCCATATACAATGGAAGCGGAGAATTGATCAGCAATATAAAGTACTATGACGGATTCATGGGGCAGAGGATCGGCGCCATCAGCTGCTTAGCGTTCCATCCTCACTGGGTACGTGTTTTGGGATATTTGCATTTTTTTAAGTCAAACCATTTCTTTTTCTTTTTTTTGTGTTTTTGAGTTAAATTGTTACCGAGCCATCGGATTCTACTATCCGCGTGGAAGCAGCCGGTGATTATAAACATTTCTCACCGTTTGATATAAAACAGCAGCAAACGGCTACATCTCTCCGTCGCTCTTCTCTCTCCTCCTACCAGCATGTTCCTTTACCAGGCTGATACCAAACTCCGCCTGAAGTTTACATTTAGGGTAAAATAGCAATTTTCTCCAAAATTGTAACCCTTTTTTACAGGCTGTTTGTGGTTTAAAGGAGAAGTATGGGGTCAGTGTTTTCCCCCATAGTTCTCCTTAGGGTAACGGGAGGACACAAACTAGCTTCCTCCCGTCACCCTAAGCTCGCGGTATACTGAGACGCCGCAGCGGATCCCGACATCGATGTCTGGATCCGCCCAGCTGCGTGAGTGACAGCTGGCTCTGCCTATCTAGAGGCAGAGCCAGTTGTACCCGTCGGCTAGAACTATGAGGTGAGTGAAAAACACTCACCTCACAGTTCTCCTTTTTAATCTTTTTTTTTTTTTTTTTTTTTTTACCTT
>NW_017307222.1:481191-482852 GCF_000935625.1 Nanorana parkeri
GATAGTGGGTTTTTCTTGTTTTTTTTTTTTTAATATGTACCTAATGCACAAGGCTCTGTATATTAATCATATCTGTAGAGCCGAAAACTTTTCACCCGCTGGTTGCGGTAGACATGAGAATAATTCTGTATATCACTGTAAATGTTAATCAGTTTGTCCTCCTTTCTTCCTCCTCCAGCCTCACTTAGCCGTTGGCAGCAACGATTACTACATGTCTATATATTCGGTTGACAAACGAGTGAGATAGCCACTGAGACACGGAGTGCGGTCGCTCGACTTCCGGTCTTTCCCCGTTCTGACGTGAAGGGATGGCCTTGTGCATTGGCATTCGATAGCTGCTTTTCAGAACTTGAAGAAACCTCTGAGAATGGATTGCTTTAACGAACCAGCAACATTCACGTGCTAGGTTTCCCCCCCCCACCCCCTCTGCATCCTCTGTGCATACCTCCCTGCTGCTATAGTAGCTCACTCTGGACATCCTCGTGTCTTGATGGAGCTTAGTCCATGAAGCCCCCCCAAAGATTGTTGGAATGGAAAGGGGGGCGCCCAGGATGGATCGGTAGGCTCTATACCCAAATAACTGTCTCCCAGTATCTACACATGAAGCTTTATCGGCCCATCTTATCTACTTGGAAGGAAAAGTTTCATTTTGCCGTCTTGCAAATAGACCACGCAATGTGATTTCCCGTATATAGGGGGTCGTAGCCACAAAAAACCTGGAGTGATGGTTGCAGAAACCTCCTGGATGACCAGCGAAGAAGACAAAACGAAGTCGGGAACTTTTGTGGCTGCAGTGGGACTAGAACTGGCGGATTCTGCAGTCAGCACCAGAATTTTGAGAGCCTCGTTTTCCCGCAGAGACATATTTTCATGTTCGGCTGCCACGTGGTGACAAATTCTCTCTTCTTCCGCTTATCCGACAACCGGTTTTTTTCAAGGTTGGTTACATTAGCACGTCTCCCCCGCCACCAAATTCCTTGGCAATAACAAATGCCCACTTTTGATAAGACACCTTTGTAGAGTAGACACGGCCATGACTTCAATAAAGACTGATGCTTATACGATCCGCCACTTTGCATTTTAGTAGGGCCCTCCCTAAGGGCCGTACTCGGGGACAAGTCACCATTCAAGAAAGCTCAATGTGCAAACTTTTTTTTTTGACCAAAACACGGAGCATTTCACCCCGAGTTCCATTCTATACCACTGAGTAAACGTATACTTCCTCCGTATGTGTTATATTAACACAGTGTGTTGCAGAATTTGCCCCCTACCCAGTCAGCAGAGCGCTCCAGAGCCGACTCATGTTGTATTTTTTAGCCGGGAACCCTGCGAATCAGCTTTCCACAAGGTGCGTGTTTTATAACTTCTGGAAAAACTTTGCAGCGTAAGGAATGGAAAAAAAAAAAAAAACCCAAACCCAATAAACTGCCCGGTACCGGTCCTATATTCTCATCGAGTTTTACTTAACCTCTTATACGGAACGTTTTTCGGGCCTACGAAGGGAAGACCTGAGTCACCCAACAATGGCCGGAGTCTAACCATCGCGTTAATGAAGTCTTCTATTCTACGTTGGGTATTGATGTTTACAATATTTTAACGAAAATCTATAGTTTTAAAAAAAAAAAAGAAGGGAAGGTTCTGAGGAGGGGGGTTTGTTGTTG
>NW_017307222.1:482920-483170 GCF_000935625.1 Nanorana parkeri
TGAGGCAGTGCTTGGTCTGGGAAAGACAGATTCATAGAGTTCTATTCACCTATTTATTTTAACATCGCAGATAGAGATGGAGAGGAGGTTGTGTCCTGTGGGAATGTGTGGGATGTTGGGGGAGAACATTCATTAAATATTAATAAAACGAGGAACAATGTTTCTGTGTCCTTTTTTTTTTTTGTGCAAGAAAGGCTCCAAGTGAATGTGATGACAGCGGGGACTGAGAGACCTTTACTTTCCCCATTCA
>NW_017307222.1:483368-492312 GCF_000935625.1 Nanorana parkeri
AATAACCACATCTAATATACTGTGTATAGGATATAAGGATGCCGAGGGACATACCATCGCTGCAGCATAGGAAACAGGCTGGAGGGAGCAGTCTAGGAGCCAGCCAGCTCCAAGTTTCAGGGGAGTATAACTTTTTCATCAATCACAAGGTGACCTCTACGACTTAGGCCCGGCCTTGTGATAAAAGACGTCAGCGGAGGAGGAGGTCCAGGTGGAGATTTTCTGTTCATGTTGTCCAGATTAATAAAGTTACCAGTGTTTTCATTTTAAGGAAAAGACCAGCTGCACTCCCCCACTGACCAGAGTGCTCCAGAAATGTAAAGTTTGTTTACTAAAATAAAAAATACATTCAGTACATCTTTACAATAACCGCACATTGTGCCTGTGTTCTGTCTCTTTTAAAATGCTGCAAATACAGAAAAAGAAATACCTGTTGAATCTGCCAGAAATCCAGTATGCTGCTCTCTCCTCTTCTCCGCTGCATTCATATCTCAAGCAGTGTTATCAGCCCTACGTTGTAGGGATGGGGGGAGGTGTTCTGTAGTGGTAACACATTTCCTGTCCGAGGGTGACAACGCTGCTCCGACCTAGATTCAGTACGCTGAGTGAGAGTTGTGTCTGTAAGACAGGAAGTGCGTTACTGGCGGGATCACCAGGAGAAGAATAAAGGTGGGGGAAGCTGAAAAAAGAAAACGAATGCAGCCGCCCCATCTAAGGACTGGCAAGCTGCAAAATGTTACATGTATGTTTTTGGGGTTAAAGTGACATTAAACCCTCAGATTTTTTAACATAAACCAATACTGTAATGTGCGCCTTACTGTAATCCATGGTAGTTTCCCTTCTCTTTGCTGCTCTTCCTTTTAAATCCTCATCTCTTCTCATGCTGGGGCAGAACTTCTGTTTTGCAGACTGCCTTGTCTCAGGAATGGATACATGGTGTCTGTGTGAAGGTTCACAAACTGAGCCAGCACTACAGGAAGAGGCACTCAGCTGCAAAGGGAAGTTCTCCCCCCAGCATGAGGAAGACATGAGGATTTAAAAGGAAGAGCAGCAAAGAGAAGGGAAACTACCATGGATTACAGTAAGGCGCACATTACAGTATTGGTTTATGTTAAAAAATCTCAGGGTTTAATGTCACTTTAAATACACTTTAAGTTGGCTTTAGATACACTTTCTCATCACCTATGTCATGCAGGTGGTTTCCAGGTGAGGTATGCAATCGTGGTGGTGGGTGGAGAAAGAAAGACAGCAAGCTCAGAAGGAGAAGAGGGCTTTTGTGTATTATGTCCAATGGCGAGTTAGTCCACCCAAGCTGGTTTTTGGTAGGGGGGTTATGCAAACCAAAAAAAGCCAGGGGCTACATAAGCCCACCAAGCTCCACCTAGATAACATTCAGTTTTTTTCCCTGGTAACTCCCAATCACAGAACCATACTAACCGAGAACAGGAACCACGGGCGTGAATCACTGCTCTGGCAGAGCCATTGAGTTGCCAGCTATGCCCAACCATCACTCCTCTTTGACAGAAACCATGTGACCAATGCACGGACATTGATGGCATCAGAGGGGGAACCCAATCCCAGCTATGCCAAAGACATTTTGGTCTCAATCCTATTCACTGAAACATAGCAAACATTTGAAGAGGCCGCGGGGAGTTGGCTATAGAGGACAGGTCCTCTTTATACATCAGTACTAGAAGAGGGTAGACATATGACTTCTCCCTCCGTGGTATGGCCAGTGGGGAGCTACGGAGCTTCAATTATAGAGCGTTCCAGCCCATGGGACAAGTGAAAGTTAAACATGACAGTGACAACCACGGAGGAGATTGTAGCGGCAAGGACACACGAGACGAATCCAATCTCCTTATCTCGCAACCTTCTACAGCAGACAATCTTAATTGGGAGTTGGATTGACCAGACTCAGCAGAATGTCACACACACACACACACACACACGAGAGGCGGTTTAATCTGCTGGCATTGATCCGTGCCGTCACCTGCCAGAGCTCCTCATACACACGGTAGGACATCTGTGGAGGGGTCAGCGCAATGTGCTGTACGGAGAACTGATCTCTGTGCACAGATACCAGGGCGGGTGGGCGTCTTTAGACCCTATCCCGTTCGGGAAACCGGCTTTGAATGTAAACATCCAGCGATGGCTGTTTACATACAAGCGTTCGGGCGTGTGTATATCGGGTCGGGTGTGCGGGCCCCCACCCCCTCCGTCGTCGCCGCCGCTGCTGGCGATCCCGGGCTCCGCTGTTCCCGGTGTGAGCCCGGGACCAGCACAGCAGCTCTGCGGCCGGACATCAAATGCAGCTCAGTACACGAGCTCCCTCTGATCTCCTCCTCTTCGGAATGCAGGAAGTGATGTGTATTACATCACTTCCTGCATTCAGTGTCACTCTCTGGTACAGAAACCGGAGAGAAGCTGGTGAAGCAGGTCTCAGCAGCTTCTCTGGGGGTCCCTAGGTGACATTAGGGGTCTTAAGACCCCTGATGTCTCCATAAAGAGAACCTGTCACTGCAAATTGGCTATCACATAGGGAGCTTGCTTGCTCCCTATGTGATAGCAATAAAGTTCAGTGGGGAAAAAAAAAGGTTTAAAAAAATTTGTTACAAAAAAAAAAAAAAAATCACATATCAAAGCAATAAAAAAAAAAATGTAAGTCCCCCGCCCCCACAAACATGCGTCAAGCCCGCCTACGTGCGAAAACGCCGATTACATCCATTGCGCCGCACATGTTACATATCGCCGCGAACGTCGGCATGAGAGCAATAAGTCTCGGGACATCAATCACTGATAACACTAAACTGATGAGTGGTAAGCTTTTAAAGCGTCGGCTATGGTAAATTTTGGGTATGGTAGTTTTTTGCGATTTCGCGGGTGCGCGCAATTTTAAAGCTTGACATGTTTGGTGTCTATTTACCCGACGTGACCCCGTATTTTATATTTTACCAAAAAATTGGGTAATAATAAATGTTTTATAACATAACGTAGGGAGAACAGGGTTTTTTTTCAAAATTTTCGTTACTTTTTGTATTATACAGTAAAAAAATAAACCCCCCAGTGGTGAATAAATACCACCAACAGAAAGCGCTATCTGTCCCCAGAAAATGGTATAAAATTCGTTTCAGTACAGCGCTGCATGACGGAATAAACGTCAGTCAAAGTACCGCAGCGCTGAATACGGAAAAATGGCCTGGCCAGGAAGTGGTTAAAGGAGAACTCCACGCCGAAAAAAAAAAATCAGAATGAACAAAAACTCAGACTTAGATCTATTCCTCAGTAGCTAGAAAGGATATAAATCCACTTTGTCTGCACCAAATGTCTTCGCAAACCCAGCTATTACCTTGTAGAAGAAGCAGCGTCCTCATCACTGAGCCGCACGTAGCCTGTGCAGAGCTGTGGGAGGGACCCAGCAGGCCCCCCGCCCACTATAGGCCGCCTGCAGTAAATTTCAGGAGGGGGGCGGAGCTGTTAGAGTCTCACAGGCATGACTCCCAGAGACAGATGCATGATGGGATTTGTTGTTTTTATTGCTGATGGAGGGCCAGAGTTTGCCCTACTCTTCTTAGTCTGGATATATCGGGGTCTGTGTCCCATTGGGGAGACTTCCCCTCATTTCCTGTCTCTACAAATAAGATAAATCTTCTCTTAAGTAGTTGTCACCATAACAGGTGTCCCCCATTGAATGATTTTTCTCTATTCCTGTTATGGTGACAACTCAAAAGTGAAAGAGATCAGCTAAAAACACAATCCCTCCCCCACCCCCCTCCTTAGGCCATTGAACATGTACAGGCTCCTGTCATAGATATAGATGGGAGGGGGGTCTGTAGATCCAATTTGCTCCCCTCCGCCGGCAGGCTGCCCGGCTGAGTAGAACAATCCAATTTCCCATGAAGCGTCCTCTCTCTCTCGCCGTCCCTCCGGGGGGAGATTCTTCCGACGGACGTTTAACACCTCCCGACTTAAAAGGAATGAAATATAATTATCCCGAAGCCATTAGCGCGCTCCTTTCCGTGAACAGGAAGTGCGACTCGACTTCACCCCGCTAATCCACTTTCACCTCTAATCCCCGGGCCCCCGAGAATCCCCCCTTCATCCCTCGGGGGTGAGCCGGCCCGCTGAACTGAGGAAGTCTCTGATAGAGGACCAGCCCTTGAAGATGAAGATTTGAGAGCAACCGGGCTGTTTCGTCATTGTCATCCTGTTCTTCACTCTGTGGTGGGTCTCATAGCTGGGACAGGCAATGAATGCCCATGTGTAGCGATGGAAAGTCACCAAAGGGCCCCCCTGTGTGATAACATTATTTGGAGGCCCCCCATTCAAACTACTGCCCATTCATTTTGAAGACCACCTGCCCTGTAAGTGAGCCGTGTCCAGATCCGTGACAGAAGGGGGTCCCAGCTGCATCCAAGTCTATACCTGAGCTCCAGTGGTGCCACAAGGGGGGGTGTGGCCTGCACCAGGGTGACACCAAAATGACTAGCAGTCATTTTGGTGACACCCCCAATAAAAAGTCGGGCATTCGGTCACGGGCCGAGAGCCCAACAGTGTCAGGAGAGAGGAGGAGACCCGGCAGCATACTTCATCCCGCCGGGTAAACGTCCCCCTCCTCTCTCTGCCGGCATCCATCATCAAGATGGCCGCCGGCAGGCGTCAATTAGGTCATCACACAGACACGCATGTTGACATCACGCGCATGCGCGATGACGTCACAGTGGGGTGTCACCTGGTCTCCGCTCCGGGGGAGACACACGGCCTTGGGACGCCCCTGCACGTCTGTATGAGATGACCTAACCCATTCTTGGAATGTTTTGCTAGGCACTAGAGAGATGGCCGCGCATGCGCAATGACATCATGGCGGTGTGACACCCAGCCTCGGGAAGCCCCTGCTGGGCTCCTAAGTCCCCGAGGTCCCCAGTGCAGCTGCACGGTGTGCTGGAAAGGTGGAAACTGGCCTTCATCCTCTGAGATCCATAGGGCTGCTGGTATTATCTCCCTCCTGATTCTAGATCAGGGGTGGCCAACTCCGGCCCTCCAGCTGCGCTTTAACTACAAATCCCAGGATGCCTCTGCCACTGTCAGTCTTGCAATGCCTCATGGGACTTGAAGTTCAACAGATGGAGGGCCGCAGTTACCTACTCTTGCACTAGATGGTCGATGACATCACTGACCAAACATGGCTGACCCGGCGCACAGCATCATCAGTTGCTAGCACACCAGCGGCTGCCAGCACCCTAGCAACCAATGACGCTGTGTGGCCCAGCCATATATGGTCAGTGATGTCACCCGCCCAGGGACCCCGACTGTCATTTGTACAGAGCGCCATGTCGCAGATCTACGCCATGTCCCTGCCTGGTTTATTTACAAACACCAGCCGGGCCCCCGAAGCTCAGTCCTACAGTACATGTCTCCATAAACACCGGGGAAGTCTATGGGGGTCTAGTTATAGAATTCACCCTGCAGATCTCTGTGAACGTTCGCTCAGAAAAAAACGAGCGTTCTTAATATATTATCTATTCAGATCCAATGTAATGTAATGCTGCATTGTGGCCACTAGATGGCACTAAGGAGCACAGGAAATACTTTTCTATTCAGGTCCAACGTAATGTAATGCTGCATTATGGCCACTAGATGGCGCCGGGGAGCATAGGAAATACTGTTCTATTCAGGTCCAATGTAATGCTGCATTATGACCACTAGATGGCGGTGAGGAGCACAGGAAATACTTTTCTATTCAGGTCCAACGTAATGTAATGCTGCATTATGGCCACTAGATGGCGCCGGGGAGCATAGGAAATACTGTTCTATTCAGATCCAATGTAATACTGCATTATGGCCACTAGATGGCGCTGAGAGTCTGCAGGGTCCGGTCTAGGGGCCATCCAGAATCGCGGTTCTCTTTTATTTTAACTCCCTAGTCAAAGCGAGCACCTAACCCTTGCTGTGCATGGGGAAGCCTTACTGCAAGGGTTAAGATTTTATTTGCCCGGATTTCTTTGGGGAAAAAAAATGGTAATACTGCCACTGATGGTACTTGTTCGGGCACATCCTGTTGTAGGGTGACAACACTCTATCCCTGTCTCCCAACTGGTATCCTGCGTTGTCACCCTGTCACATGCGCTTCTAATGATCAATTATTACACAGACATGGTCAACTGTTGTCACCATCAGAAGATCCCAACACCATGCACCCGGCACAGGAATGCATGAGTAAAGAGGCTGCAGGACATTTGCAGCAATAAAGATGCAACAAAAGAGCGGGGAAAGGTGAAAATTGGAGATTTCTTTACAAATAAATGCAATTTGTTACACACACGTGTTCTGATATGTTCTGCAACACACTACATGTCATGTCACTCGGGAGTTACATCTCCTTCACTGATCACACACGTCCTGTATACGGAAAACCAAATCCCTGAGGACCAAAACGCAGCCAGAAATGCTCCATAATGACCAACAACGCCACCAGATACAACCACAGTGACCCCTGCTGGGAGCGCTCAGCTATACACCGCGCACACAGCAAATCCTACACTGCCACCTAGTGTCACCATTGTGAACTGCACACACTGTGCTTATACACTGCACAGCTCACACACGTTATAAATCTGACCTCCGTCCTTCTCTTCAGTCTTCTATCCGACCTCCGTCCTTCCCTTCAGTCTTCTATCTGACCTCCGTCCTCCCCTTCAGTCTTCTATCTGACCTCCGTCCTCCCCTTCAGTCTTCTATCTGACCTCCGTCCTCCCCTTCAGTCTTCTATCTGACCTCCGTCCTCCCCTTCAGTCTTCTATCTGACCTCCGTCCTCCCCTTCAGTCTTCTATCTGACCTCCGTCCTCCCCTTCAGTCTTCTATCTGACCTCCGTCCTCCCCTTCAGTCTTCTATCTGACCTCCGTCCTCCCCTTCAGTCTTCTATCTGACCTCCGTCCTCCCCTTCAGTCTTCTATCTGACCTCCGTCCTCCCCTTCAGTCTTCTATCTGACCTCCGTCCTCCCCTTCAGTCTTCTATCTGACCTCCGTCCTCCCCTTCAGTCTTCTATCTGACCTCCGTCCTCCCCTTCAGTCTTCTATCTGACCTCCGTCCTCCCCTTCAGTCTTCTATCTGACCTCCGTCCTCCCCTTCAGTCTTCTATCTGACCTCCGTCCTCCCCTTCAGTCTTCTATCTGACCTCCGTCCTCCCCTTCAGTCTTCTATCTGACCTCCGTCCTCCCCTTCAGTCTTCTATCTGACCTCCGTCCTTCTGTAATGTTGTTGATGGGGGAAGCAGACACGACGGACAGGAAGCTGCCATTACACTCCATGTAGTTCTGTCCTCCCCTCAGCACAGCTGCCTTTGGATTGGAATTCACGTGTAAACGTCACCGTTGTGACTGCTGCAGCTCACAATGAATTGCCCTTCACCCTGGGATTGGTCAACTCTGGCCCTCCAGCTGTGCTTTAACTACAAATCCCATCACCCCTCTGCCTCCCCCTGTGCAAAACACAAAGACAACGAGGAGAAAACACGTTTCAAGTCTCAGGAACACCATAAGAAAAAAACACGAAAAACACCTAAAAATGTGAGAAAACGTGACGAGTGGGCGGCCGACGCGAGAAGTGAAAACGCAAAGTGTTGTATCTGAATGTCACTTACCTTTCACTGCGGGTGAATCTGAGCGTCAGCGACACGGGTGATACGACCGAGGAAAATAACCCCATATGAGGTGTGAGACGCGTAGAAGGGCGCGGTGGGCGGGGACTCCAGGGTCACATGTCTCTGATATAATAATACATATAGGATCTGTGCGGAGGGAGAAAGGGAAGGGGGGGGGGCAGAGGGCGAAAGAGAAAAAGAGAAGGAAGAAGGAGAGGGAAGTAGTAGGAAGGAAATGGAGGAAGAAGGAAGGAGAAGGGAGTGGGGACAAGGAAGGGCATAGAAGGAAGGGATGGAAACAAGATGAGGAGGAAGGGAATGGAGGGAAAAGGAAATGAAAGAGAGGAAGAAGCAAGGGAGGTCAAAGAAAGAAGGAAAGAGAAGGGAGGAGGAGGAAAGAAAAAGAGAGGGAGGAGGAAGTGTGTGAAAAGAAAGGGAAGGGAGAGAAGAAATGAAGGAGAAGTAGGGGAAGGAGGTGAGGTAAGAAGGAGACAAGAGGGAGAAGGAAGGGAGAGAAAGAAAGAAGGAAAGAGAATGGGTGGAGGTGGAGTAGGAAAGGAAAAGAGAGGAAGAAGGAATGGAAGGGTGGGAAAAGGGAGGGAAGTAGAGGGAGTAGGAAGGGAATGGAGGGAAGAGAGGAAGGAGACGTAAAGGAGAGAGGAGGAAAGAGAAGGGAGGGGAAGAAGGAAGGAACGAGGGGGAGGGAGGAGTAGGAAGGTAGTGGTAGAGAGATACAAGGGGAAGGAGAAGAGGAAAGGAAAGAGAAGGGAGGGGAAGAAGGAAGGAACGAGGGGGAGGGAGGAGTAGGAAGGTAGTGGTAGAGAGATACAAGGGGAAGGAGAAGAGGAAAGGAAAGAGAAGGGAGGGGAAGAAGGAAGGAACGAGGGGGAGGGAGGAGTAGGAAGGTAGTGGTAGAGAGATACAAGGGGAAGGAGAAGATGAAAGGAAAGAGAAGGGAGGGGAAGAAGGAAGGAACGAGGGGGAGGGAGGAGTAGGAAGGTAGTGGTAGAGAGATACAAGGGGAAGGAGAAGAGGAAAGAGATGGAGGGGAGAAAGGACGAAGACAGAAGGGAGAGAAAGAAGGAAAGAGGGGAGGAAGTGGAAGGGAGGGAATGGAGGGAAAAAAGGAAGGGGACGGAAGGGAGAGAAAGAAAGAGAAGGGAGGGAGGGGAAGGACGGTGGTACAAGGAAGGGAGGAGGGGAGGAGTAGGAAGGAATGGTGGAGAGCTGCAAGGGGGAAGGAGAAGAGAGGAAATGGGGGGGGAGAAAGGAAGACGTGTGGGAGGGGAAGGCAGGGAGATG
>NW_017307222.1:492488-492975 GCF_000935625.1 Nanorana parkeri
GGAGGAGCAGGCAGGGAGATAGGAGAAGGAAGAAAGGGAAAGGGGAGCAGGAAGGGAAGGAGGGAGAAGGGGAAGGAGGGAGAGGAAGAAAGGAGAGGAGGAAGGGAAGGAGGGAGAGGAGGAAGGGAAGGAGGGAGAAGGGAGAGGGGGAAGGAGGGAGCAGAGGAAGGAGGTAGAAGGGGAAGAAGGGAGAGGGGGAAGGAGGGAGTGGAGGAAGGGAAGTTGGGAGAAGGGAAGGAGGGGGAGGGAGGGGGAAGGGGAAGGAGGGAGAAGGGAGAGGGAGGGAGAAGAGGAAGGGAAGGAGGGAGAAGGGAGAGGGGGAAGAAGGGAGAGGGGGAAAGAGGGAGAGGAGGAAGGGAAGTTGGGAGAAGGAGGAAGGGAAGTTGGGAGAAGGGAGAGGAGGAAGGGAAGTTGGGAGAAGGGAGGGGAGGAAGGGAAGGAGGGAGAAGAGGAAAGAAAGATGGGAGAGGGGAAGGAGGGAGGAGGG
>NW_017307222.1:493003-501503 GCF_000935625.1 Nanorana parkeri
GGGAGGGGGGGGAGGGAAGGAGGGAGAGGAGGAAGGGGAGGAGGGAGGAAGGGAAGGAGGGAGAAGGGAAGGAGGGAGAGGGAGGGAGAAGGGGAAGGAGGGAGAAGGGACTGGGAGAAGAGGAAAGGTATCGGCAGCAATCCCGTATAGACGGGGACCTCTCTAATGGAAGGGCCTAGTTTCGGGTCAGTTTTGGGTTTCGGCTCCCCTCAGTGCTGCTTCTCCTCATACAAGTCTCTGGGAATAGATCACGGGGAGGGGGGGTTATGGAAGGATGAAGGAAGCACGCTGCCTTTACCCATGGAAGGACATGAAGTGAATATGTAGCCATCTTTATGTAGTTTTGCATGGAGTGTGAAGTGTTGGGTCCCCTGCCATGTTTTATCGCTGACTGGGGAGATTCTTCACCCTCTCTATACGTCCCGCTCATTGTCAATGATTCCCCCAAAACCTTACAGGTGTCACCAAAACGGGGCGAGGTGAAATATCCTAATGGGGACACCCGTTCCGGTGTCTAGGGTGGGATCTCACCTCACTTTTTTACTTTCACTTCCTGTTGTCTCTATGAACACTTCCTGTGCTGCCGCTGGTGACACTATGTTAGGTTCACCAAGCCAAGTGAAAGAAATGTTCCCAAATAAAGCCACAAAAAAGCCCGACAGGGACTCCAATCTACGCCAACCCGAATAAAAGGTTTGTCTAAAAACACATGACTCCAGAAGCCCCTCAGTCAGAGCCCCCGCACTCCCCTCAGAGGTTTCTCTCACATTTATGGCGGTATAGGGGGAAACAGGGGTGGGGTTGGTCCGGGTTAAGGTGACGTCACCTATTAGGCTCTTCACCTGCGGATGGAAGCGTAGCCCCGCCCAGCAATGAGTTCGACCAGCGGCGGACTGCACTTCCCGGCCTGCATAGCGCGGTGACGTCACCTGTCTGGATTGTTCCTTCTCGGCCGCCGTGCGGGAGGCGGAAGTGGCAGAGCAAGAGGCGATGAGGAGGCCGCCCGGCGGGCACCACTATGGGCAATATATTTGGGCGGAAGAGACGGAGCCGGGTTACCGAGCAGGACAAGGCTGTGCTGGTGAGAAGTATTCACTACCTACACCCGGCTTTGCCACCCAGTCAACGCCTACACCCATCTTCACTGCCTTACCTTCACTTGTTACAATTATCATACTGACAGTCCTCTCCTTAGAAACAGACCCACACTGACTCCTCCCCTTAGCAACAGCCCCATGCCTGCCACTCCTCTTAGGCAGCCACTTCCCTTAGAAACAGCCCCACGTCAACCCCAGCCTGATGTGTGCCCCTCACCAAATGACAGCCAAATGACCAGTCATTTGCCCTTACCAACGGACCCACACTGACCACCAATGCCCCCCATACTGATAGGCACAAAAGCACAATTTCCCAAATGCCCCATACTGGCAGGCCCACACCAGTTCTTTGCACCTCACTAACAGCCCTAGACTGGCCCCTCCCCCTTACTGCAATCCCTACATTTGCCATTTCCTCATACCAACAGACCCATTATTTCACCACTTACCAACAGCCCCAGGGCCACAATTGCACCCCTTTCCTTATTAACAGCCACAGACCCACCATTCCACCCCCTTCCTTACCAACAGCTCCAGGCCCACCATTCCACCCCTTACCATCAGCACGGACCCTCCATTCCACCCCTCCCCCTTACCAACAGCCCCAGGCCCACCATTACACCCCCTTCCTATACCAACAGCTACAGGCCCACCATTGCACCCCCTTCCTATACCAACAGCTACAGGCCCACCATTGCATCCCCTTCCTATACCAACAGCTACAGGCCCACCATTCCACCCCTTACCAACAGTCCCAGGCCCACCATTGCACCCCCTTCCTATACCAACAGCTACAGGCCCACCATTCCACCCCTTACCATCAGCACGGACCCTCCATTCACCCCCTACCCCTTACCAACGGCCCCAGGCCTACCATTCCACCTTTTCTTACCAGCAGCTCCACCCCTCCTCCCTTACCAACAGCCATGGACCCACCATTCCACCCTCCTCCCTTACCAACAGCCCCAGACAGGTTTGGGTAGTACTGATTTTCATACAAGTTCTGCAGGTCCGCGGGGGATGGGATGCGGGTGCCGGTGCCTAAATACTGACGCGCAACAAAGTCAGTATTTGTATAATTGAATGTCTTCTGGAGGTGAGATTTAATCAGCTGAGGTTGTTGTATATAGACTGTGACATAATAATATCAGTTTATACAATGTGTCCCAATGACAGGTTCACTCTCAGCACTCTGCGAGAACAGCACTTCGTCTGGATTAGTTTCTAATCTCTTTGTCAGGAAGTGACGCTCACATATAGATCAGTGTGAGATAATCTTCAACTAACATCCCATAATAACCTCCACCAATCTGCTGCTAGTGCACAGTTCACACTCGGGTACCAAAGGGGCACTCCCCAAAATAAAACCTTTTCTTGTCCACTATTTGGTGAGAAGAATCATTCCCCCCTCTGTGTGATCAATGTACATTACAAGGATGTTGGTAAACTTTGTTGCCGATTCCGAAATGTTTCTGTTCTGAAGAATTCGCTGTGTTCTTTCCAGACTGGTTCCTGAAAGGGTGGGGTCTGATTCCTGAATGGGCGGGGTCTGATTCCTGAATGGGCGGGGTCTGCATCCATTATCACTACCAGATTCCGAAATGTTTCTGTTCTGAAGAATTCGCTGTGTCCTTTCCAGACTGGTTCCTGAAAGGGTGGGGTCTGGCTCCTGAATGGGCGGGGTCTGCATCCATTATCACCACCAGATTCTGAAATGTTTCTGTTCTGAAGAATTCACTGTGTCCTTTCCAGACTGGTCGCAGAATGGGCGGGGTGTGGCTTCTGTAAGGGCGGGGTCCGATTGCGGAATAGAAGGGTCTGCATCCATTATAACCACCAGATTCTAGGGCTGGTGATGATTAACATTTTCGTGTTGGATTAATCAAATTTTTTTTTTTTTAACCGATTAATTTCGATTATAACGCACATACAGATCCAACTACGTTGGCCTATACACATACAGCACAGCAATGAAGTAATAAAATTAACTAGGATCACACTCATCCAGCACGTTATTAATCTCGCGTGCCCCACTGAAGCGGCGGCCATATTGAGTGGGGCACGCGAGATTAATAACGTGCTGGATAAGTGTGATCCTATTTCATTTTATGACTTCATTGCTGTGCTGTATGTGTATAGGCCAATGCCTTGGCTGGCGCTGGTGCAGAAAGTTTCTTGGGCCCAAGTGGCTCCGTCGGCTAACAAAGGGGGGAGGAGTCCGGTGACGTCACGGACATCGACGTCACCGGACTCCTTCCCTTCGTTAGCCGTCACGGACATCGACGGACTCCTCCCCCCCTTCCCTTCGTTAGCCGACGGAGCCACTTGGGGAAGGGGGGGAGGAGTCCGGTGACGTCGATGTCCATGGCGTCACCGGATATCCGACGGGACTCCCGGAAGCCGGCGGAGAGCTGAGTGTTTTCGTTGGCGATCAAAATAATTTTAATCGATCAAAAAGTTTAACGATTAATCAAGAAATTAATCTTTCATTTCCACAGCCCTACCAGATTCCGAAATGTTTCATTTCTGAAGATTTAACTGTTTGTTTCACTGTGTCCTTTCTAGACTGATGTCTGAATGGGAAGGGGTGTGGTTCCGGATTGGGCGTGGCCTGGTTCCGAATTGGGCGCGGCCTGGTTCCTGTACGGGTGGGGTTTGGTAGCTGTACGGGCGGGGTCTGGTTGCAGAAGAATAGAAGGGTCTGCAATCATTATAACCACCTGGTGAGATCTCAGTGTGTTCTGATGAGGAAAGCTGCAGTTTTCGGCATCCTTTTAGAAGAAGTTAACCCTTAAAGTGACATTAAAGTCAAAAAATGTTTTCCCTCCCCCAATGTTAGTGAAAGCACTTACCTTAAATGATGTTTGTTAATCCGATCTTCTTTCCCGTACTTTTCGCCTGTCCCTCCATCGATGCGGCGGGTCTCCGATCCGGCGCTGACTCCCCTGCCCTCCTCTTCTCTCATGTCCCACGGTGTCTGCATGCGGGTGCACGCGTCCATAGACTTGCCTTGTGTCTCTCCTCGTCTCCCGGCCGAAAATGGTGAACTGCGCATGCGCCCGCCCCAGGATGCTTTGCGGCCGCCCGAGAATTTTCAGATTTTTGGACGGGAGCGTGCGGGGAAGACACGTTTTGCATATATCTACTGCTTGCTAGTCGTACATATATATGCAA
Source organism: Nanorana parkeri (assembly GCF_000935625.1). Lineage (NCBI taxonomy): Eukaryota > Metazoa > Chordata > Amphibia > Anura > Dicroglossidae > Nanorana > Nanorana parkeri. The sequence continues at coordinate 497,275 of NW_017307222.1, forward strand.
AAACACCGGAGGCTTTAATGATACTTTAAGAGCTTATCTCACCAAAACTGAAATTCCTATTACAGGAGATGCCTAAGGCCTTGTTCACACCGAAAGCGTGTGCGTTCCAGAGCGGTAGCTGCTGGAACGCACAGCGATCGCTGAGAAACTTCCCCCCGCGTTTCGGGCCGGGAGGGGCAGTGGCGGTGCATTGAATTCAATGGCACCGTTTCCACACTCCACCTCCCACCCCACCGGCAGTGCGATCAGACGCGGAGCAAGCCCTATATTTTGCGTTTGCAGTGGAACGCAACGCTGGCAAAGTTTTGCCACGCGTCTGATCACACTGGGGGCGGCGGCGTGCAAGCGGTGCCATTGAATTCAATGCACCGCCACGCCCCCTCCCAACCCAAAACGCGGGGGGAAGTTTCTCGGCGATCGCGGTGCGTTCAGCAGCTACCGCTCTGGAACACACACGCTTTCGGTGTGAACAAGCCCTAAAATTTGACTTGTAACTTCATTCAGAGAAAACCAGTGAGCCAATCACAGAAGCAGGAAGTGACATTTCTGGGGGCGTCTCTGACACCAAACAGTGCATGTATTCAGAGTAAAGGGTTTCATTGTATATTGGGGTTTTTTTTTTTGTATTTCAGCAACTCAAGCAGCAGAGGGACAAACTGAAACAGTATCAGAAGAAGATCACACTACAGCTGCAGCGTGAGCGGGAAGTGGCCAAACAGCTTCTCCACAATGGCAAAAAAGAGTAAGCGAGGCCTCTGTCCGGGCACGGGGAGCTCTAAAGGGGAACTCCAGCCAGGGGAAGAATCCTGTCATTGTTTTATTGCTGTCTGTGACTCCAGTGGAGAGGATACGCATCACTTCCTGTCCTGGTGACTGTTATCATTGGGGAAGGACGTGATGTAACATGTCACAGTTGTCACCAGAGGAAGAGTGAAGGGGAAATCTCTTGATGGAGTTGATTCTCCCAGATGTTTATATTTGCATCCGTCATTTATATAGGATCCCGGGATAAAGCAGAAGGAAAAGCCAGAAAACAGTATAGTGATGGAAGATATGGGGAGAAGGGTATAGAGAGGGTGCTGGGGAGGGATAAGGTAGGGATGCCCAAAATAAACCATGTACAACAGCAACCAGAGTCTGAGGACTCTAAATCATAAGACACGTTTGGTCAGAGTTCCATGACGCAAAGTGTGTCCAAATCTTATGGAATTCATGCACAGAATCATGTCCTGGAACTAAAAGCTTTTTGTTGGCTAGATACTAGAGATATACCGATACTGATACTAGTATCGGTGCTTATACCGAGTATTTGGGTGAGTACTCGTACTCGCGCAAATGCTCCGGTAGTGCCGCGAGGGAACATGGAGCCGGGAAGCTGGCTCCATGCTGATTGGCCGGCTCCATGCTGATTGGCCGGCAAGCCGACTTCCCAGCCAATCAGTGTCAAGCCGGGCAAACAAATCTGATACTATAGCAGCACGACCCCCACCCTGCAGGCACATAATTCCCCTCATAGATGCTAAGCATTCTTTAACTTACCAGTCCCGCGGCCAGATCTGCCGTCTACTGTGTGCACACTGCACAGCGCTCACGTGATCGCCGCTCAGCCTGCTACTGCGCATGCACAGGATTTCTGAATGAGAGTGCTGGGCAGTCTGCACATGTGCATTAGCAGTCTGAGCGCCGATCACGTGGGCGCTGTACACAGGAGACGTGGGGAGATCTTGGAGTGTGGTGTCTGTCCACTTGGAGAGCGCTGGCCGAGGGACTAGTATGTTAATGAATGTGGCTAAGGATCCATGTGAGGGGAATTAGGTGCCGGGTGCCAGGTCATGTCACCATATTGTGAGATCTGTTTGGCCGGCCTCGATGCCAATTGGCTGGGAAGCTGGCTTCCCGGCCAATCAGCATCCAGCTGGCCAAACAGAATGGAGTCGGCTTCCCGGGCAATCAAGAAGCCTTCCTGATTGCCCAGGAAGATGGCTCTATACTACCGGAAGTACCGGTACCGACGAGTACCGAAATATAAGTATCGGTACGCGTACTCGATACCAAAAAAACTGTATCAGTGCATCCCTAAAAAATATACTGCCTTGCCCCCCAAAAAAGGCACTACCTGGATTTAGCCAATCAAATAAGTAAGAGCTTTCCATTGGATAATAGATCTAGGTTGAGTAATGTTATGTTCCCAAAAAATGAGATTACCTGCCTACCTGTATATATTGAATAATCAGGTTTTTCCATCAATGGATTTTTTCTTCCCTGATGGCCCGGGCATATTCCAAGATGATCATTTTCACACATGGATTGGCCACCACAGAGACCAGACCTTAAAGCATATTTAAACCCTCAGGATTTTTTGCATATATCTACTGCAAGCAAGCAGTAGATGTATGCAAAAAGGTTTGAAAAAGGTTTAAACTTACCTGTTTGCGTCACTTCCGTCCGAAGATCTGAAAAATCTCGGGCGGCCACAAAGGATCTTGGGGTGGGCGCATGCACAGTATAGATCTTTGGCCGGGAGACGAGGAGAGACACAGGATAAGTCAATGGAGGCAGCGTGCACCCGCACAGACTCCCTGTGACAGGAAGTGCCAGGAAGAGAGTGGAGTCAGCGCTGGATCGGAGACAGGCATAAGCTCATCCTGTAAAAGAATACAGGGAAACCTACCTGTTCTAATGGACCGTGCATTAAAATGCAATGTACTTCAATGTAGTAGACACCATTCTGCAAAAACATTAGGAAATAATAAAAAGAAAAAAAGTAGGAAAAACCAGAAAAGGTTCCTTTCATTACACCCTACCCTTCAACACACAAGCCCAGGTCTGCTTTAAATCGATATTCTTTATTTAAAATGAAAGAAAAAACTTGATCAATGACTGTGTTGCAGATGTAATTAGTTGCTTAAAAATTTGCAACTAGTTACAATGTATCAGTGTGCGTTCACATTTTATCTATTAGAGTTTTGCCATTTTAAAACAGCATTGGGAACTAGCAGTTCCTGTGGTGGTCCAAATGGGGGTTCCGTCTGAAATCACCAGCTGTCAGTGACACCTAGAATTAAGCCCAGCAGGTGAAATTATCAGCTGGGCTTCCTATGCTTCCACAGATTACTCCATAGGAGCACACTGTAGTGCATTCTGTTAACATTGGACGTGCAGTGGCGTCATGAGTGATCACACTTCCTTTGGTATGGAAGCTCACACAAAGCTCTTGCAGCTCTGTCCAGCCTCATCCTACAGCAGTAGATCACTGATTTAGTGAACTATTGCTGGATGATTGTAGCCAGCAATAGGTCGATAATAAAAGTGATCTTCTGCTGCACAGCATGAGTTGGTCTTCACTGACCAGATCCAGACCCTTCATGAAGAAAAATAAAGTTTACATTTTTTTTTTAAATAAACAAAATGAATCCCCAGGTAACAACAATGATATTGTATGATCATCATTGTGCAAGCATCAAATGCTTACTTAAGTGAGTGCAATTTAATTAAAATTTTTAGAAAAAGTCTGTGAAAAAGGTCACCATTTTGCTAATCTGTGCTCTTGTCAACCCAACTTGATCTAATCTTAATTTTTATTCTGACAATTTACATAAACCTTTTTTCACCCTGTATATGTGTCTATTCCTATAATGTATCTATTCCTGGAAGAAGAATGTTTCAGTTTGCTGATCGTTGTTGCAACAATCAGAAAACCTATAGTGACAGCTGAATCCTGAACTGCTGCAGGATCAGTGTCACTAACTTATTATCGGCTGTTCTGAAGTTTGAAGCAGCCTGATAATAACCAAAAATGTATTAATTTATCAAGCAGTAACAGTGAGATTAATTCACAATGACTGCTTGATATAATTAAATAAATAAAATACAATTTAAGTTTAAAAAAAAGTGAAAAGTGTAAAAAAAAGAAAAAAATTGTGAAAAGTGTAAAAAAAAAATGTGTAAAAAAATAAATAAAATAAGGGACAAATAAATGAATGTATTTATTGAATTTTTTTAGCTGTGCTGGTGTTGTAAAAAAAATACTACAAATCAAAACTGGGAAAAAAGTGTTTTTTTTCTCTTTTTTTATATTTTATTTGTCCTAAGTGAGGCGTTAGACACACATATGTGATATAAATATGTAGCCCTATCTGTCCTCTAAAAAACAATATATAATATGTGTGGGTGCACTTTGTAAGAAAGTATATTACTGACGTGGAAGAATCACACAGCAAAAATGTCAA
>NW_017307222.1:503660-511400 GCF_000935625.1 Nanorana parkeri
AAGGGGGGAGGAGTCCGGTGACGTCACGGACATCGACGTCACCGGACTCCTTCCCTTCGTTAGCCGTCACGGACATCGACGGACTCCTCCCCCCCTTCCCTTCGTTAGCCGACGGAGCCACTTGGGGAAGGGGGGGAGGAGTCCGGTGACGTCGATGTCCATGGCGTCACCGGATATCCGACGGGACTCCCGGAAGCCGGCGGAGAGCTGAGGGTTTTCGTTGGCGATCAAAATAATTTTAATCGATCAAAAAGTTTAACGATTAATCAAGAAATTAATCTTTCATTTCCACAGCCCTACCAGATTCCGAAATGTTTCATTTCTGAAGATTTAACTGTTTGTTTCACTGTGTCCTTTCTAGACTGATGTCTGAATGGGAAGGGGTGTGGTTCCGGATTGGGCGTGGCCTGGTTCCGAATTGGGCGCGGCCTGGTTCCTGTACGGGTGGGGTTTGGTAGCTGTACGGGCGGGGTCTGGTTGCAGAAGAATAGAAGGGTCTGCAATCATTATAACCACCTGGTGAGATCTCAGTGTGTTCTGATGAGGAAAGCTGCAGTTTTCGGCATCCTTTTAGAAGAAGTTAACCCTTAAAGTGACATTAAAGTCAAAAAATGTTTTCCCTCCCCCAATGTTAGTGAAAGCACTTACCTTAAATGATGTTTGTTAATCCGATCTTCTTTCCCGTACTTTTCGCCTGTCCCTCCATCGATGCGGCGGGTCTCCGATCCGGCGCTGACTCCCCTGCCCTCCTCTTCTCTCATGTCCCACGGTGTCTGCATGCGGGTGCACGCGTCCATAGACTTGCCTTGTGTCTCTCCTCGTCTCCCGGCCGAAAATGGTGAACTGCGCATGCGCCCGCCCCAGGATGCTTTGCGGCCGCCCGAGAATTTTCAGATTTTTGGACGGGAGCGTGCGGGGAAGACACGTTTTGCATATATCTACTGCTTGCTAGTCGTACATATATATGCAAAAACACCGGAGGCTTTAATGATACTTTAAGAGCTTATCTCACCAAAACTGAAATTCCTATTACAGGAGATGCCTAAGGCCTTGTTCACACCGAAAGCGTGTGCGTTCCAGAGCGGTAGCTGCTGGAACGCACAGCGATCGCTGAGAAACTTCCCCCCGCGTTTCGGGCCGGGAGGGGCAGTGGCGGTGCATTGAATTCAATGGCACCGTTTCCACACTCCACCTCCCACCCCACCGGCAGTGCGATCAGACGCGGAGCAAGCCCTATATTTTGCGTTTGCAGTGGAACGCAACGCTGGCAAAGTTTTGCCACGCGTCTGATCACACTGGGGGCGGCGGCGTGCAAGCGGTGCCATTGAATTCAATGCACCGCCACGCCCCCTCCCAACCCAAAACGCGGGGGGAAGTTTCTCGGCGATCGCGGTGCGTTCAGCAGCTACCGCTCTGGAACACACACGCTTTCGGTGTGAACAAGCCCTAAAATTTGACTTGTAACTTCATTCAGAGAAAACCAGTGAGCCAATCACAGAAGCAGGAAGTGACATTTCTGGGGGCGTCTCTGACACCAAACAGTGCATGTATTCAGAGTAAAGGGTTTCATTGACACGCGTCCATAGACTTGCCTTGTGTCTCTCCTCGTCTCCCGGCCGAAAATGGTGAACTGCGCATGCGCCCGCCCCAGGATGCTTTGCGGCCGCCCGAGAATTTTCAGATTTTTGGACGGGAGCGTGCGGGGAAGACACGTTTTGCATATATCTACTGCTTGCTAGTCGTACATATATATGCAAAAACACCGGAGGCTTTAATGATACTTTAAGAGCTTATCTCACCAAAACTGAAATTCCTATTACAGGAGATGCCTAAGGCCTTGTTCACACCGAAAGCGTGTGCGTTCCAGAGCGGTAGCTGCTGGAACGCACAGCGATCGCTGAGAAACTTCCCCCCGCGTTTCGGGCCGGGAGGGGCAGTGGCGGTGCATTGAATTCAATGGCACCGTTTCCACACTCCACCTCCCACCCCACCGGCAGTGCGATCAGACGCGGAGCAAGCCCTATATTTTGCGTTTGCAGTGGAACGCAACGCTGGCAAAGTTTTGCCACGCGTCTGATCACACTGGGGGCGGCGGCGTGCAAGCGGTGCCATTGAATTCAATGCACCGCCACGCCCCCTCCCAACCCAAAACGCGGGGGGAAGTTTCTCGGCGATCGCGGTGCGTTCAGCAGCTACCGCTCTGGAACACACACGCTTTCGGTGTGAACAAGCCCTAAAATTTGACTTGTAACTTCATTCAGAGAAAACCAGTGAGCCAATCACAGAAGCAGGAAGTGACATTTCTGGGGGCGTCTCTGACACCAAACAGTGCATGTATTCAGAGTAAAGGGTTTCATTGTATATTGGGGTTTTTTTTTTTGTATTTCAGCAACTCAAGCAGCAGAGGGACAAACTGAAACAGTATCAGAAGAAGATCACACTACAGCTGCAGCGTGAGCGGGAAGTGGCCAAACAGCTTCTCCACAATGGCAAAAAAGAGTAAGCGAGGCCTCTGTCCGGGCACGGGGAGCTCTAAAGGGGAACTCCAGCCAGGGGAAGAATCCTGTCATTGTTTTATTGCTGTCTGTGACTCCAGTGGAGAGGATACGCATCACTTCCTGTCCTGGTGACTGTTATCATTGGGGAAGGACGTGATGTAACATGTCACAGTTGTCACCAGAGGAAGAGTGAAGGGGAAATCTCTTGATGGAGTTGATTCTCCCAGATGTTTATATTTGCATCCGTCATTTATATAGGATCCCGGGATAAAGCAGAAGGAAAAGCCAGAAAACAGTATAGTGATGGAAGATATGGGGAGAAGGGTATAGAGAGGGTGCTGGGGAGGGATAAGGTAGGGATGCCCAAAATAAACCATGTACAACAGCAACCAGAGTCTGAGGACTCTAAATCATAAGACACGTTTGGTCAGAGTTCCATGACGCAAAGTGTGTCCAAATCTTATGGAATTCATGCACAGAATCATGTCCTGGAACTAAAAGCTTTTTGTTGGCTAGATACTAGAGATATACCGATACTGATACTAGTATCGGTGCTTATACCGAGTATTTGGGTGAGTACTCGTACTCGCGCAAATGCTCCGGTAGTGCCGCGAGGGAACATGGAGCCGGGAAGCTGGCTCCATGCTGATTGGCCGGCTCCATGCTGATTGGCCGATGGGGGACTGGCAGGCTGAGGGTCGATCACGTAGGCGCTGTACACACAGGAGACGTGGGCAGATCCAGGAGAGCGGTGTCTGCCCAGCTGGCCGATGGACTGGTACGGTAATGACTGCTGCTAAGACTCTATGTTAGGGGAATGAGGTGCCTGCAGGGTGGGAGTCGTGTCACCATATTGTCAGATCTGTTTGGCCGGCCTCGGTGACGATTGGCTGGGAAGCTGGCTTCCCGGCCAATCAGCATCAAGCTGGCCAAACAGAATGGAGTCGGGCTTCCCGGGCAATCAAGAAGCCGGGCAGTGGCTAATGGCACGCTGACCTGGATTCCTGATTGCCCTAGAAGCCGGCTCTATGCTACCAGAAGTATTGGTACTCGGTATCGGCGGGTACCGAAATGTAAATATTGGTACTCGATACCAAATAAATGCTATCGGTACATTCCTACTAGATACCATCACACACACTTGACTTTTGCCAATGTGGGTTTAGCTGACTGCCATCCTTTGGCTAAAGTTTGCTTAGCTGCTGTTAGGATAAAAGTTATACGTTTAAACTGGGAGTGGGTATCCCAGAAGAGAAGAAGGGGTACAAGGGAAGCTCTGGATACAATGAGGGGAATTTATCAAAATCTGGAGCAGTTGACCGGGGCAACCAATCAGCTTCTCTCTTCAGTTTGTTCCATTAAGCTTTGAAAATGAAAGAGAGAAGCTGATTGGTCACCGTGCACAGCTGCTCCAGTTTTGATAAAATCCCCCCCCAAATGTCTTCCTTAGAACACGGCTCTGCTCTGGCATTATCACATCTGCAGCTCGCTCTGAGGGTGGATTCCAGGGCTGTGTGCACAGCAACCTACGCTCCGCATGCCAACACTCCCGCAATAGCTACAATGGTAACTGGCCCTGTTAAAGGGGGTGGGCTTAGACCCCCAGAAACACGTTGTAATACTTTTACTACCACCGATCGATGTCTCTTATGAGACCCAGTTATGTAATGGCTCAATTTGTGCTGTTCTATCTGTGCAATCGTTATCGTAATTATGTTTCTGGCCTCTTTTCAGTTAAAGGGTATTTATTGATGTGGTCACTGCTCTGCCAAGCTCTCTCACTTCCATTCTTCACTTGCATGTCACATAATAAAGCGTCAGACTGATTTGTTGTTGTTTTTTTTTTCATTTTCCTAGAAAAGCCAAATTACTGTTGAAGAAGAAGAGATATCAGGAGCAGCTGCTGGAGAAGACGGATAATCAGATCAGCAACTTGGAGAAAATGGTGGGTCCGGCCTTCGTTTTTGGTCGTTCATTTGCTTTCCCGGCCTTTTGTGTTTACTTTAAAGCTGAACTCCATTTAAACCTCTAGATCTGCAGAGTCCTGAGTCTTACACAGCTCTGCCATACAGCAAAGCCAGACTGGTAACATGACTTGGCTCTATACAGCCTGCTCATCTCCCTGCTTCAAGCGAGGAGCAGCAGCAGATGGATGAGCTCAGCAGACCACTCTCTCCTCCTATCAGTGGGTTCCTTGTCAGTATATTTTGCATGCAGCAGACCAGATTGGTTCCTAGAGTTCTCCTTCTTCCGGACTGTGTTCTGCTGTGCTGGGTAATACAAGAAGCTGATATGGAGGAAAATACAGATATTGCACTAATTAAAACCAAATTGCACTATTGCACAACTTCATGCACTCTTTGCCACTGCAAAATGCACAGCTGCAGTAATTAGCATTTTTATATCTGCCTTGAATTCACCGAGGAATATGAATACAGCAATTAGTTTATGGTGATTGGACGGGTCACTTATGGAAGATTTGTTCCTTGTTTTTAACTTTTACTTAGTGTATGTAAGCCCAAATAGTAGGGATGCACAGATACTAGTATTGGTATCAGTGCCGGCACTGAGTATTTGGGAGAGTACTCGCACTTGCCCAGATGCTCTGATACTTACCCCCGAAACCGGAACTTCGGCAGTTCCGCGAAGGAACATGTAGCCGGCTTCTTGGCCAATCAGGAAGCCGAGCGTCGGGTAGTGATTCGCTGCTCAGCTTCCTGATTAGCCGGGAAGCCAGCTCCACGCTGTTCGGCCAGATCGATGCTGATTGGCCGGGAAGCCAGCTTTCCAGCCAATCGGCATCGAGTCGGCCAAACAGCATGGAGCTGGCTTCCCGGCCAAGCAGGAAGCCGGGCGATGGGTAATAACCGGCCTGCCAGCTTTCTGATTGGCTGAGAAGCCGGCTCCATGTTGACTGACTGGGAAGCCAGCTTCCGGGCAAATCAGCATCGAGTTGGTCAAACAGCTTGGAGCCGGCATCTCGGCAATCAAGACGCCGGGCATCGGGTAATGACACTCCGCCCAGTTTTAGGATTGCCCGGGAAGCCGAATTACAGGTATCGGTACTCGGTATCAGCGAGTGCCGGAAAACAAATATCGGCACTCGTACTTGATGCTGGAAAAAACGGTATCTGTGCATCCCTGTGAATGGTAAAGGTGTGTAAGTGGCTCTGTTTTTGCCTTGTATATGTAAAATGTCAGTAAGTGGTGAATTACCCGTTGATCTTGCCAGTTTCTTCCTTTTAATAGGGTGACAACTCTGTCCCACCAGCATTTGTTCCTGCAGAAAACATTGTCACCCTCCTGTGTGAGCTACAGACAGCTGTGCTTTCATTCAATCCTCTGCAGTCATTTCTCCTGCTGGTTGATTGACAGCTGTTCTGACCATCTAGAGTGGGTGTAGCTGCCACTTTTAAAGGACAGCTTTTACAGGAAATGGGGAGGAAGGTCTGACACCTACAAGTTCAGTACAAGGAGGGAATTTGTTTTCTTCCACATGAAGTCTTTTATTTGTGCAGGTTTTCAGTCAGAAAATGGGCGATAATACTTGTTTTTACACTTCTGTGCTCATCTGCAATTCTCATCTTTCCAGGTTGAGGAAATAGAATTTACCCAGATTGAAATGAAAGTCATCGAAGGCTTAAAAATCGGCAACGATTGCTTGAAGAAGATGCACGAGGTGAGTGTGACCTGCGGCTGGCCTCCTGGTATACGAGCCTCGCCATGAAACGCAAACTTGCATTGTCTTCATTTTATATATGCAGCGCCTCGTAATTCTTCACGGCATTCCTTCCTACTCTTAACATGTTGTAGGAGGTTGCTAATCACTCTATTAGAATGTACTCGAGCATCTGATCAGCAGGTGGCACAGCCAACATCTGCAGCACCCAGTGGCCAGCAGGAATGCATGGATGACAGGGAAGTGTTTTTTGGTATAACACGCGAGGCAGGGTGCTGTGAGGTTTACAGGAGGCTGCCGGCCCCTCCCACCAATCTTTATCTAACTACGGATCATAGACCAGCAGACAGACCCGGTGATGATGTCACTGGGTCCCAAAAGAGAAATTGATTGAAAAATGTAAATTGCATATTGTTCCGGGAGAACAAGGAAGGTGTTATATGCGTACATTACACTTCAGCTTTAATGTTTTATGTGTAGTTTATTTTTTTGGGGGGGGGAGGGGTAGAAAGGTGGAGAGCTGTACAGTTAACGTGTTTGGTCCCTTCCAGGTGATGTCTATAGAAGAGGTGGAGAAGATTATGGACGAGACACAGGAAGGCATTGATTACCAACGGGTAAGTTATTACCGTTTGGGAGTTATAGGTGTCTTGATGGGTTTCTACACACCGCTCCAGAACATAACAGAAGTTTATTTGGCTCCTGACTGTAATCCGCCTTGTACCGGGTGTCTGACTGTGCTAGATACCTTAGATTGGAAGCGCCTCTGGCGTGGTCACTGGTATGAATTGTCTCTTTGTACATTGCAAAGTGCTACAGAATATCCAGGTCTGTAGAGATATGGAATATAATATATTTGTAGGTGGAGAGGGTCTTATCTGTTGAAGTCATCGCAGTGTCTCACCTTTTTTCTGCAGCAAATTGATGAAATTCTGGCTGGAACTCTGACCTCAGAGGATGAAGAGGCAATTCTACAGGAACTTGAGGAGATCACTCAGGTAAGAGAACAATATGGTTGGGATATAAGAGGAAATTCACCCAAATCCTGTAAATAATAAAAAAAGACAGTTAAAAATGTGATCACATAGCAAATTGAACAGACATCCCTACTTTTACATGCTGGCTTGCATGCCGGTCAGTTTTCGGAGTGTCTCTTCCGCCCCGAGCCGCCATTTTCACCCAGGTGTGTCTGGTGATGTGGCCCCTTCCTTATTTTCAAAGCCAGTCCCCATTGAGAACTTACCTCCAATCCCACACATGCATACCCAGCACTCTAGCCAGAGAATGGTATTGTTAACACGTTGCCAGAACTCAGATTTGCCTGAAGACTTCCGGGATACATGACGTTCATATGCCAGGAGTCTGGGGGCAGTGCAGCGTCATCATTCTTGTGTAGGTGGGAAATGCAGAAGAAAGACAAGGCATTTTCAAATGTAAAACCATTGTATGCAATTCTTGTAAACTTGGGGGAAATCGGTAACATTATCTCAAGTGGAAAAAGAGGAACTTCAGCCCCCTCCCCCCCATCCCCAACCATGCTGGGTTCAAATGGTATGCTCACCT
>NW_017307222.1:511468-518174 GCF_000935625.1 Nanorana parkeri
GGGCGTGTCCCGCTGTCAAGTGGAAAAAGAGAACCCCCCCCTCTGCATGCTGGGTTCCGCGCTGCCATCCTTCTTTCTTGCATGATCTGGAGCCAACTATCTCTTCCTATTTCAGACATCTGGCCTCCTAACAATGCTCTCCCTGGTCTGCCACTCCTCCAGACTGACATTCACCCGTAAAGGCATTTTAATATTTTCATAACTCCTCCCAAGAGCCAGCTCAGGAGTAGTAAGGCAATGTGTACAGCACCCCGCTGGCCCCTCCCAACAGCCATAATCTCTCTGTGTTGCATAGGGAAACACAGAGATCCAATGATGATATCACTGGTTATAAACTAAGGTTTGTAATGAAAATAAAAAGAAAGTATGTTATTAGCATGTTGATGGGGAGGGGGGCACATTTTATAAGCTGATTAAACTTCAGCTTTAAGAGGCTAAGCAGCTGATACAATGTGTTTTATGTGGCTGTTCCATGTTCTATTACAGGAAGATATGGAACTCCCAGAGGTGCCCACAGAGCCACTTCCAGAAACCACTCCGGGTAAGTGTGTGTCCTTCTGCTATATGCAAAGTTAAATAAAAGCGAGTTTAATCAAAGTAAGGGAAATAGATTTCAGATTTTTGCTTTCTCATAAAGACACGCGAGAAACAATGGCAAATCAATTGGTGTAGCTGGCTTGATGAAGGAGGTTGAGTGCTGTAAAGTCTTTTTTATTCATTTTATTTTCTTTTTAAACTCCCCACAGAGAAAGAAGCTGTCAAGAACAAACCCAAACCACAGCTGGTGGCCGCTTCCTAACCTAACGCCGCGTTCCTGCGGTCAGAATCACCGCAGCCCGTGTTCACGGAGGGCGTTCTGGGCCCCGAGCGCTGCAATTTCCTGCAGCCTGTTATTGCTGAGCATCGCCGAGACCTTCCTAACATTGCCTGCTGCTGAACAACCAAACTGACGTGGAAGGATACTGCCAGCCCCGCAGGGCTGAATGGTCCCCTTAGTGCACCTTCCAGCCTTCCTCCCTAGCAGCAGCAGAAGGGTTGGATTGGGAATGTAGCGATCGCTCAAGAACTCCTTTTGCAGTAATTATAAGCCAGTGTTTCCATTTAATATTTGAACAAATGGGCTGTGTCGTCTGTCGTAGGTCTATGGGTTTAAAAAAAGAAAACAAGTTTTGTTTTTTTGTACCAGTAGAGCGGCCTTTCTCAACCCTTTTACTCCAGAGGAACCCTTGAAATATTTTTCAGGTCTTGGGAAACCCTTGCTAAAATTAATTGATTGGGGCTCATTGGCAGGAATGCCCCTGACATTGGGGGAGCGTGCCACCTTATAGTGGTGGTCATTGGGGGAGCGTGCCACCTTAAAATGGTGGCCATTGGGGAGTGTGCCACCTTACAGTGGTGGTCAGAATGCCCCATTGCAATGGTGGCCATTGGGGAAAAAAATGCCACTTTACAGTGGTGGTCATTGGGTAGCGTGCCACCTTACAGTGGTGGTCAGAATGGCAACCTTGCAGACAGCTAATAAGATCATTGCTGTCATTCTCCTGATTCTGCCAAGTGGCATTGGCCCCCGGAACAATACAGGCACCACCAGATGGAGGTAAATTGGCCACAGCTCAGGGGACTCCAGGCAACCTCTGGAGGGACCCCCGTTGAGATTGGCTGCAATAGTAGTATTGGTTGGGCTGGACTCCGGTTTTTGCTTATTTAGTAGGGCAGTGCCAAGGTGATTAGTGATCTGCAAGCCGAAACAAGACAGTACAGCAGGGGTTGGGCAAATCTGGCCCCTCCAGCTGGGTTTTAACTACATATGCCGACATGCCTCTGGGAGTCAGGCCTCTGTCAGTCTTGCAATGCCTCATGGGACTTGTAGTTCCACAACACCTGGAGGGCTGGAGTTGCCCACCCCTGCAGTAGAGATACAGATCTCATCTAAGTTCAGGTGACCCTTAGCAGCAAGTTTGAGTGAAGTGCAGTGGAGCAATAGCTTTTTTATAGATCAGCCTCCATAGACTCTTTATCTGGATACACTGAACTGGTATCGGCTCCTGGAGCAGGGATTTTGCGTTTTGCAATCCACCTACCCTATTCCCACCTTTTGCAGCCAGATTTGAGACCCCCCGCCCCCCCCACTATCTGTTTGTGTTCCCATTTACACATCATGCCTAGAAATAATAAAACTGAGCTTTCTAGTAGTAGCGGGTTTATACCCGGGACTCTATCGGGGAGCTTGTATTGGATTTTAGGGACAGATCGGATGGCGAGTACATGAACATACAATGCAGAGCCCAAACCTTCATACCGCTACCCCTTCGTTAGGACAAACGGTGTGTGTATTTATTTTGCAACGGTTAATAAAGATTTGCCAGCACAATACAGATGAGGTTAATTAGTAAACCCCCCCTCCCCCAGCCCCCTCCATATCATTACATAAAAGGGGAGCGGAGAAGGATTTACTTTTCATTTTTGAGTTGTAAGCAAAGAAGATGTACAAAGGAAAGCAGCAGATTATTTTTTATAGTTTGTCTCTGTGAACAACAAATATAAAGGAGGTGTGATTCCCAATGTGGCTGCAAAGGTGGAAATAAAAACCCCAAATCTAGTTTTCAGTATGTTTGGCAAGTTTTCTTGAGCAAATTATTTTTTGTGCATTTATTGCAAAGTTCCTTCCCTGGAGATCCTGTGTGAGTGGGAGGAGGGGTGTAAGTGGCAAGAGTGACTACCCTAAGCCATTGCCTTGCAGTTAGCAGCCTGCCATCCTCACTCCTTCAGGCTTCTTATATAATAGTCCTGATACCAACCAGCTACAGTAAACTCTCCATTATCTGGCATCCATGGGCATTGGTAGATTCCAGATAAAGGTAGTTTCTGGTTGCTTGAGAGTCACTATTAAAGATAGGTTTAACTAATGCCATATCCCATACTACACCTACCCCATACTACACCCCATCCTATAACATATCAATAACTCTGTATTGACTTCATATTAATATTGAAATGCGAGAATCAAAAGCAAATAGACACACGATCATTTCCAGGATAATAGATGCCGCAGAACAGTGAGTTCACAGGGGATTTTTTTTTTTCTGGTTAGATGAGAGCTCTGGTTAGTTGAATACCAGCTAACTGAGAGTTTACTGTACATGGCAGGCTGACAACACTGCTAAAGAGTGCGAAGCCACGGCTTAGACCCCCCATTCAGGGCCCAGTCACACCAACAAGAGTGCGTTCCAGTGCATTCGGCTTCTGGAACGTAACCCAGCCGGCTCACTTTGTTTTGGGGCAGTGCATTGAACTCAGTGCATGCAGATTGCTCTGGACCGGAACGCAGGCACTAATGTGCCACGCATTCGGGTGACGGTGCTCGCACTGCGGGTGGCTGCGGTGCCATTGAGTTCAATGCACCGCCACGCCCCCTCCCACCCCAAAACAAAGTGAGCGGGCCGGGTTGCGTTCCATAGGCCGAACGCACTCTTGGTGGTGTGAAAGGTCCCCCTCACACAGCGCTGATTTGAGCTGAGTGACATTGAACTACAGTGAACATTTTGTCGCGCTTCTTATGGCAGTCTATGAAAGTCTATTGGGCCCAAATCGCTCGATACCTGCCGAAAAATAGCTCATGTTCGAGGGACCAGCTTCAGCTACATGCGACATTGAGCTGCAAGATGTAAACATCCCCATCGGAAGAGCTACATTGAGCAACATGTTTGAGGGATTTGTGAGCCGAAATCTCTCTACAAAACGCTCCGTGTGAATGGGGGTCTAAGGGTTGTCAGCCTACAACAGGAAGTGCTGTCACTGGCAGGATCTTCAGGGGAGAAACTTTGTATCAGATTCACCAAAAATGAGTTGCTGAAGAAAACTATACAGAGAGACGATACCAGACGCATCGAAATGTAGATTTTGGGTTTACTCTTTAACAAATCAGCTTGTATATAATATTCATGACTTTCTATACACATTTACCGATCAGAAACCTTCTTAATTATCATTTTGAAGGTTCTCCAATCACAATTAAGGATGCACAGAAATGACATTTTTAAACCGAAACCAAAATTAAAAAGTTTCAGGCCAAAACCTAAAATTTTAATGAAATTTTTTTTGTCCCCCCCCCCCCCCCCAACCTTTTTACATTTTTTATTATTTTTACTTTACTACTTTTAGGGGCTTTGTGGAAATATTAGGGTTTAAATGGATCCCTGATAATTTCCTTTTTAAAATAGAAAAAGACAGAGTCTTAAATCTCATTTTCTGCAGCCCCTGTTATGAATGAACAGGAAGCCCCTATACTGATCATCTGTTCATTCATAAACTGAGGATATGGTAACAGTTACTATGTTCACAATCATGAATGAACAGGAAGGGATGTAGAGCACTTCCTGTCCATTCATAACTGGGGACACGGTAAGCTTACTATGTGCTCAGTCGTTTACTTACACTCGGTGATCAGTGCTGATTGTTGTTTGTACTCCGCTGCATCCTGACCCCTCCGCATGTCACAGGAGGCCGAGCTCTCCTACCGCACCGCCCTGCTCAGCCTCTTGACAGCTTCTCTCCTCCCTGCTGGATCGGCTATGCGTCCCCTGTGATCCCCACTGCCTCTACTGACACAGGCGGAGGAGAGCAGCGGGGATCAGAGGGCATACAGCCTGGCACCCATCAGGGAGGAGAGAAGCTAGGGATGCACCACATTTTGCGGCCATTTTGGTACGATCCACATTTTGCCCATAGTACAATTTTTGGACCTACTTTTTGTGCATCCGTAAATAAAAAAAAACATATCAGGATTACAGAGGGCACTTTGCGTCCTTAGTTCAGTGTCTACACACCTATAAAACCCCCTTTTTTCCTAGAAAGTCTGATCTGCCTCATGGCACTTTCCTGACCGCTGCCTGAACTCTGAGGCTGCCTAGAAATGTCCTTCACCCCTCCCAATGTATAAGAAAGGTTTTGCAGATGCGAGAGACGGCAGAAAACAAATATGTGCCAATTACCCCCCTTCTCTGCCTCCTCTGCCCCTTTTTCAGAACCGTTCTCTGACTCCACAGCGGCATACAATTCAGGACAACACTGTCCCTGGCAGTGAATCTGGATGGCTTCAGCATTATGGCCAAGAGCATGTCAAGTCAGCCCCATTTCCTGGCTGGAGGACATCCAGCATTATGTAGCTCTTTTCTCTCCAGCCTGACAGTACCTGGCCCCACCCCTTTCATTCATTGGATTTCAGTTCTTTCAATCATGGAAGCTCAGCATCCCACGTGGGTGGTCTGCATGCAAATACAGCCCGTCTAGGAACACCCCCTCCTCCAGACTGACACCCACCCATCAAGGTGTCTGAAATTTGCATAACTCCTCCCAAGAGCCAGCCCACTACTTGCATCAGGGCCGAAGGCTCTTGAGAGGTGTATGGAGGCAGGCTGCTGTGTTGTTTTCAGGAAGCCATGTACAGCACCCTGCTGGCTCCTCCCACCAGCCATGATGTGCCTGCATTGCATAGAGAACCAGTGATGATGTCACTGGGTATAAAATAAGGTATGTAATGAAAAAAAAAACAACTGTGAAATGCATCCAAAGGCCAGAGGTCACAGAACTTTATCTGCCAAATTGCTGAAAAAGATCCCAATAAATGTCCTTCACACACAGAATTCCCCTTTCTCTGGGGCCTCCAATAACTGGCGTTCATGCTGCTTTTTAAACTTTTACTGGGATGAGGTGGAAACACTATTTTTCTTTGAAGTGGTTATCCTTTAAGTTAACCCTCCCCAACACCCCCTCCCTCACCACCATGTCTTAAAATGTCCATCCTTCTTCCAGATCCACACTGCCACCCATGGTGGAGCTGCCCAGCCGCTGCTGCAAACCCTTTGCTGCTTCTGCACACGTGCAAATAGATTCCAGTTTATTGCAATGGAGAGTCCGTGTGACCTTGGTGTCAGTGCTGGGAGGGGGGGGTAACTGAAAGGTACACTTATGGAAATATTCGCCCTCTGTGCTGTAAATAAACATGAGTGACTCACGAAGTTAACTTTCTCCAATAATAAAGGAAATTCCACATTCCTCCATCACCCGGTATCGGGACAAGCGCAGAGGCATTGGTCACATGACCTCATTTGCTGCTGCTACATAGGAACGTGAGCACTCAGGTGTTCAGGGAGAGTTATCCGCAGGTTACTCCTGCTGACTCCAGATCCTCTAATGGAGGTCATGTGACCCTTGCCTTGACATCAGTCACCTGATTGGGTGTCGGAGAACTGCAGAATTTAACTTCTTGAGTAAGTATTAAAAAAAAATGTTCAGTGTACATATGTATTTCATAGAAATAACAAAGAACAGACACGGCCCAAAGTTTGCTCATAAAGTGTACAGAAGGAGTATACGGATCCGTATATAACAAACATATCCATCTTTTTTTTTTGCGGTTAATGTCCCTATAAATAAAGTTTCTCTACAATAAATGTATTTTGGTTTTCACAAACGTGTTTCTTTTCTTTACGTCTTGTCTGGTGGTGAAGGTAAAACCGAAAGATCAACTGTATGGGCAAAAAGTCTGTGAACACCCAACCATCGCACCTATAAGAGCTTGTTGGACATCCCATTCCAAAACCATGGCCATTAATATGGAGTGTCCCCCTCCCCCCCATGATCATTAATATGTAGTTGCTCCCCTCCACCCATGGCCATTAATATAGAGCTGCCCCCCTTCCCCATA
>NW_017307222.1:518470-527484 GCF_000935625.1 Nanorana parkeri
TTCATATGTAGTTGACCCCCCCATGGCCATTGATGTGGAATCCCCCCGTAAAATGGAGTTACCCTTCTCCCCCCATGGACATTTATATAGAGTTCCCCCCATTGTCCATCAATATAGGGTTGTCCTCCCTCCCTGGCCATTAATGTAGAGTTGCCCCCTTCCCCAAGGCCATTCTTATGTAGTTGACCCACCATGGCCAGTAATATGGAGTTCCCCCCATTGTCCATCAATATAGGGTTATCCTCCTCCCTCCCTGGCCATTAATATGATTTGCCCCTCTTTGTGTCTATAACATTCACTCTTCTATGAAGGATTTCTTCAGAATTTTTGTTTGTCCCATTTGTAAGGTCAGGTACTGTTGTTAGATGAGAAGATTTGACTCGCAATCATTATAATTTATCCCAAAGGTGTTCAGTAGGGTTGAGGGCTCTGTGCATATAGAATTGCCCCGACTTTGATGTGATAATATCCTCCACTCTTCTGGGAAGACTTCAACAAGATTTTGGAGGGTGTCTGTGGGAATTTGTTCCAGTTAGTTAAGATACTGACGTTGGATGAGAAGATGTGGCTCACATTCAGCATTCCAGTTCGCCCCAAAGGTGACCAGTAAGGTTGAGGTCAGGGCTCTGTGGAGGACACTCGAGTTCCTCTGCACCAATCTGGTCACACCATGTCTATGGAGCTGGCTTTGCACACGGGACAGTTATGGTGGAACCGAAAAGGGTCTTCACCAAACTGTTACCACAAGGCTGGAAGATCACAATTGTCTACAATGTCTTTGATGAAGGATTACCATAACTCAATGTAAAACACAATACACTTGGGGGGAATATGGAGCAGATGAAGAGAATCCGCCGGGACCTCTGCTCACAACGGAGTATTTCCATTCTTGGTCATATGCCAAGTGTCCTACGTCAATGCCAAATTATCATTAGTTGAATGGTTATACATCTGTCATCCTCATCCACACATCCAGTCTACAAGCACAGGTAGTCTTCCATAGCTCATAGAGGCAACCTTACCTAATGCTGTGGCTTGCTGTGATCACCTGACCAAGAAGGACCTGGGAGGGGAGAAGGCGGGGATTAACCTTTGCCAGTCTCCAGGCCAGTGTTCCAATTTAGGTCTCGTTCACACTATCCTCAGTGTGTATTGGCCCGATTGTGGCCGGAACGCACTGGATTGCATTGCGGCCGGCTCAGTTTGTTGTGGGGCAGAAGGGGGAGTGGCGGTGCATTGAAATGAATGTCACCACAGCCACGCCCTCTGGCCGCAATGCGATCGGCCGCACGGGAAAGCAAGGCAGATCAATGCCTGCGGTCCGGTCACAAAACATGTTGCAAGCACTCATTTTTCTGACCGGATCACAGGCATTGATGTGCCTTGCTTTCCCGTGCGGCCGATCGCATTGTGGCCATTCACTTCAATGGACCGCCACGCCCCCTCCCGCCCCACAACAAACTAAGCCGGGCGCAATGCGATCCAGTGCGTTCCGGCCACAATCGAGGATGGTGTGAACGAGGCCTTAAAGAGGAGCCAATTAACCTTGCGGCATGTCTTTGGAGTGTGGGAGGAAACCGGAGTACCTTGCCCAGCATAGTGAGAACATGCAAACTCCATGCAGACCGTGTCCTGACTGGGATCTAAACTGGGGAACCCCAGTGCTACAAGGCAGAGTTGATAAACACTGAGCCACTGCTGTATAGTTCTATTCCTGTCCATCCAGCTCTGAGATTTACACAGCACAGTCCATTCTGGAGGGGCACGAGACCTGATTTTTCTCTGCTGCAGTTCAGCAACACTTACAGGTCTTGCCCTTCCTCTAGTCTGTGATTGGACAGTGAAAGGAGAAGCGTCTCTCTGTCACACTGCTCTCTCCTCCTATAAACATGTTCTAACGACACACACACAAGCACTGCAGGACAACTGATTGGCTTTTTGTGCTGCTTCTCGCACTCACAGTCTGGGCTCTGCTGTGAATGGATTGAATGAGTCTGATACTAAGGGGGGAATTTATCAAAACTGGAGCAGACGAAATCTGAGGCAGTTGACCATGGCAACCAATCAGCGTCTCTCTTTAGTTTGTTCAGTTAAGATTTGAAAATGGAAGACGGAAGCCGATTGGTTGCCGTGCACAGCTGCTGCAGATTTTGTCTGCTCCAGTTTTGATAAATCCCCCTCTAAGTGTAAATGTAACATTGTATTAATATTTATGGAGGTGGATTATTTGTGTCTGCATGTCAGCTTTAGCTCTCCGCTCGATCTGCGGGAGTGATCAGAGCCAAACGCTGCATTCCAAATCCATCCCAATTCCAGCTTTTTCACATGTCTATTGTAATCTGTTATATTTTTCTTGGAGCCGAACCCGCTCTTCAGCAGCGCGGACTGGAAGTGATGATCACGGGCTGCCATTATGGTGATCCTATACAGTTTAGCTCGGCCATAAGCGACCTGCTAATGACAAGCCGCGCTCCCAGTCTGAACATCTCCTCTGATAATTGGGCTGTTTCTGACCTCCTAGGAGGCAATAATGAGAGGCCGGTGTAGTCTGAGGAGCTCGTTATCGCACACGGAGAGATCTTCAGGCTCGGAAACGTGCCCGGCCAGCGGATCGGATCGTTTCCTGAACAGAAGCAATTATGAAAGTCCCCGGGCAAGCGTAACGCGGTGTCCTGCGACTCAATATAGTCTGATATTTGTGGACACCGGACCATCTCACCTAACTAGATGGCCAAAATTACGTGGAATCCCCCCCACTCCCGGGTCATTGAGTTCCAGTGACAGGTCCCCCAAATCCTCTTCCCTAAAGGCAGTGGTGTATTTTGGTTTTGTGCTGCCCTAGGCAAGACTAAACTCGGGCACCCCCCAATCTAAATTTGCCCCGCCCCTTCCTGTTTAGGACATTTTGCACAACCTGTCAGTCACTGGATACAGCAAACACGGGGTCCCAGGGGAGCTGTGCATGGTCTCTGGTGGGCTGTAAGGGGTCTCAGGAGAGCTGTGCAGAGTCCCTTACCCTGCATACATGTGCTGCTCCTCTTACCAGCAGCCCGAAGTGCCATCAGTACCAACAGGATACATTGCAGTCCTCCAGCCTGTTTCTGGGACATCCCACCATCAGCTCACATGCTATGGCCAGCCCCGAGCCACCCGCTGCTTCCCCTCCACCTCCTGTACAAAGCCAGCCGGGCCGCATCTCACTGGGCCCTCCCCTCCACCACGCAGCTCTCTAATTAGGCAGCCGCTCTTAGCCCTCATTCACACCTGAACGTTCTGTAGCGCGTTCTACGCTCGACGAACGCTCTACAATACGCTCAAAAATATAAATCCCATTGTATTCAATGGTCTCGTTCCCACCTTGGCGTATTTCCGCCCGTCCCTAACGCGCTACAAAACGGCCCACACCTGAAAAGGTACAGGTACTACTTTGGGCCGTTTTGTTGCGCGTTTCCATTGGGATAAAGCCAAGTAGCCTTCGGGGTCGCGCGACTTTTTTACCGCGAATCGCGGTACAGACGCGCATATGCAATACGCCTAGGTGTGAACGAGACCTTAGTGCCATGCGGCCTCCTAGTTTGCCTCATTAGGCAGCCGCCACTGCCTGATTCTGTGCCGCCCAGCCTCGGCCCACCGGGCAAGTGCCCAGTATGCCCAAAGGTAAGTCCGGCTCTATCCACCTCATTGGTTTGGGGCAGCATTTTCTGCCGCCCCCCCCTGGAAAGTGCCGCCCTAGGCAAATATCTAGTTTGCCTTGTGGTAGATACACCCCTGCCTAAAGGGCACATTCACACGGGCGCACACATCCGTACAGCATGCACGCCCATCCAAAGACCTGCTGCCGGTAGGTGCTGCCTGCAATTGTGTTCAGTCGCCTGTACATTCCTATGGGAGAACATGGCTGCATGTGGCTACACGCCAACCCGAACTTGCACATCCATGTGGGTCTGGGTGCCCACACTTGGACGCACACTGTCTGCACCCAAGTGCGGGTATCTGGACCCTCATGGATTTGCATTCACATCCTCCCATAGGAATGTACAGGTGGCTGCACACAAATCACACACAGCACCTCGGGAGGATGCACACCATACAGATGTGCACGCCTGTGTGAATCAGACCTAAGGGCAGAAGGTAGTATGCTGACTGACATCATTACATACAATGCAGGACCAATAGTCCTGCATTGTAGGTGAGGACAGCGAGGGACCACCCACAGCCTGGAACGTCAGGGAGAGGAGGAGAGCACTGGAGCAGGGGGGGTAAATATTACACCTTATTCTTAACCCTTGCTGTGCAGGGGGGGAGTTATTTTTTTATTTCCTGGAGTTGAGCTTTAATAAATCATCAAATGTGTTTTTGTTTTGTTACCAGCAGTGTAAGCACCTGAATTTGACCTGGAATCGGCCTCTTGCAGTCCCTGTACAACAGGGATAGAGTGTAAGAGGAAGAAGCAGCACAAAGAGTGAGTTTATGTGCTCACAAGAAGCATACTGATAGGGGGAGAGAGAGATGAGCTCATCACTGTGCTGCTTCTCCTTGCACTGTCCAGTCACAGGCTGGGGGCAGGTCCAGGATAACTTCGGCTCAGGAGGAAGTGGATTGAATGATGTTGGATATGAGACTTAGGACATCTAGTGGTGAAAAAAGTACTACAGGGGAAATCTCAAGGGAAACCAAAAAGTTGGTTTTGCTATTTTATCTTTTAATGGGCTATTTATTTTTGTCTTATTTTTGGCTGGAGTTCCGCTTTGAAGAGAATTTACAAGTATAGCCAAACCCTCAGCACAAAAATCACGCATGAACAAAGCAATATATAACTACGCCATCCGGTTCTTTTCATGGTACAAAATCGGCACAAATCTTTGTTTTTATTTTTGGACATAGAGTGGAAGGGTTAAAACTAGGGATGTGCCGATAACGAGCATTTGGGCGAGTACTCGTACTCACCCAATTGCTCCAATACTTACCCCTGATACCAGAGCTTCCAGTCAGAGGAAAATTTTCCTCTGACCAGCAGTGCCGCGAGGGAACATGAAGCTGGCTTCCCGGCTAATCAGGAAGCAAGGCGGTGGGTAATGACTCACCGCCCAGCTTCCTGACTGGCCAGGAAGCTGGTTCCATGCTGTTTAGCCGGCTCGATTCTGTTTGGCTGGGAAGTCGGCTTCCTGGCCAAACAACATGGAGCTGGCTTCCTGGGCAATCAAGAAGCTGGCCGATGGGTAAAGACACATTGCCCGGCTTCCAGATTGGCTGGGAAGCCGGCTCCAAGCTAGCGGAAGTACTAGTATCGGTACTCGTATTGGCGAGTAACGCAAGATAAATATCAGTACTCATACTCAATACAGAAAAAATGGTATCGGCGCATCCCTAGTTAAAACCCCTGACACATGTTTAGTGCGATCTGTGCCCCGCAGGGAGATTTGCTTGATTTGTCCTGGTGACCATTATTGCCGATGAAGGAGAATCCAACCTATAGGGTTGTCACCAGAACAGGAATAGAGGGGAAAATTGTACAATTGGGACACCTGCTCTGGCGACTAATACTGACTAAAGAGGAGATTAGAGATTTTCTCCCACTTCCTGTTCTCTCTACAGGACAGGAAGTGATGGGATATCTTCACGGTAGGACACAGATGGCAGAAAATAAGGGTTTTAATGCTTCCCTACTCTTGCCAAAATGATTTAAAAAAATATATAAATACGCTCTGATGCAGTATATTGTTCCATCTCAGCGTAGAAAGGGATCCTTATAAATCACCAGGAAAGTTCTTGAGAGACTTTCTGAAAGAGAAGCCAAATTTCAATGGCAACAAATGTGCTATTTTTGAAAGAACTCTGGTCCCGAAGAGCTTCACATGAAAGGAGTAGACTGTGAAGAGGGTACATTATACATTGAGTCATTGTACAAGTGTTTTCTATTTCTGAAGTCGCGACAAAGAAAAAACAAATCAAACAAATCCGGTGTTTTTACGCCGTTCACGTCTTTTGTTCGTAGAGGAAAGATACACAACATGGCCGAAGGTTTGTGTACAATGGACCATCACACCTATGTGAGCTCGGGGAACACAGTAGATGCAGGGATTGAAGCTACGCACCAATTACAACAGTCCAGATGCAACTTTATTCCATTAGGATCAGGGGAGCATTCAAGTAGCGTAGTCATTGCATTTCAGGGGTCCAAAACACTCCCCCCCGCCCTTTCATCAGGGTTTAATGAGGGAAATCAAGTATGTGGACTACAATCCCTGCAGCTTAAAAGCAGTATTGGGTTCTGATGGGGGCACTTCAGGCTTGTGAGCAGCTGTCTGGACAGCCCGGATTTTATACCCCCAAAATGCGTTGGCTATTCTATTTGAAGTTGACGCTGATGAAATAAAGTTGTATCTGGACTATTTTAATTGATGTGGACGCTTCAATTTTATTAATCTACTGTGTTCACTACCGAGCCAAGGATACTGTCTTTTGGATTGCGGAAACTGCCTACCTGTCAGCCAGATCACCCATGTTCACATCGCCTAACTACTGTTGGAGCAGAAACACCAAGAGAAGAACCACACAGGTCCAGCTCTTTCTTTCCACACTTCAAAATACGAGCTTGTTGGACATTCCATTGCAAAAGCCATGGCCATTACTATGGAGTTGCCCCTTCCTCATGGCCATGAATATGGAGTCGGCCCTCCTTTGTGGCTATACCATCCTCCACTCTTCTGGTAAGGGTTTCCAGAAGGGTTTGGAGGGTGTCTGTGGGAATTAGTCCCATTTGTGAGGTCAGGTACTGATGTTGGATGAGAAGGTCTGTTTCACAATTGGTGTTCCAGTTCATCCCAAAGGTGTTCAGTAAGGTTGAGGTCAGGGCTCTGTGTCGGACAATCGAATTACTCCACCAAACTGGTCACACCATGTCTTTATGGAGTTGGCTTTGTACACAGGGGACAGTCAGGGTGGTACAGAAAATAGTCTTCACTAAACTGTGACCACAAGGGTGGAAGAGCACAATTGTCTACAATGTCTTTGTATGATGCAGTGTTGATAGAACCCTTCACTGGAAACATCTAAACTCCGTCATTGGGAGGGGGTCTACATACTTCTAGCCATGTAGGCAGGGGTGAGGGTCAGGTGTCCACATACTTTTTTTGGCCAAATGGTGTACTGTTGATGATGATCATTAAATTAGATATTCAGTCTCACATAAGTTATTAGCATGAAGTTCAGGTGAGTAATCTCCACACCAAACCATGGTGGAACAGAAAAGGGCCTTCACCAAATTGTTACCAATTGGTAATTTGCACAATTGTCTACAATGTCAAAGTAGAATTTACAGAACCTTCACAGGACACACCAAAACTCCATCACTGGGGCGGAGGATCCACATTCTTTTGGCCATATAGTGCGGCTACAATGAAATTGTGCCACATAGATGGGTCTATATGGATGCCACTTATAGTGTAATCGGTTAACTAAGCTGAAAAAAGGCTTGCATTCATTCTCCGACAAACTCCAGCAGTACACGTTTATTTTATCTCGGCGAACAAAAACCGTAATTGCCATCATCTCGTAATTACCGAATCCTCGAAGATCTGTTCAGCGAGTGAAAATCGAGCAGCATTGTATACTTCATTGTGATAATCATGTTTTCTGTGCAGGAAGAAGGAACACACACATTGAGCTATAAACATCTCCTGTACTGTAAGTGGAAAAACAAAGAGAACAATTCCTCCTCTACGATTGGTGGACATTAAAATACAAAATCCCCAGTTAATGAATCAATAATTTTATCGGAAGACAAAGGGAGACAATAACGCAGCAGCAAACACACGAGTGCGCCGGCAGCTGTGACAAAGGCGGCAGTGGAATCAGGGGCGCCCCGAGGCCGGGTGACACCCCGCCGTGTCGTCATCGCGCATGCGCGTGACGTCACCTCGCGCATGCGCAATGATGTCATCGCGCATGCACGACCATCTGATTGATGCTTGCCAGCGGCCATCTTGGTGATGGACGCCGGCAGAGAGAGGAGGGGACGTTCACCTGGTGGGATGAGGTATGCCGCCGGGTCCCCTCCTATCTCCTGACACTGTCGGGCTCTCGGCCCACGACCGAGTGCCTGACTTTTTAGAGGGTGGTGACTCCAAAATGACTGTCAGTCAGTTTTAGAGGGGGGTGTGACCCCTGAAATGGTGACACCCGGGTGAGGGCCGCACCCCCCGCACCCACCTTGTGACGCCACTGAGTGGAATCCATAAATGCAAGTAACAATGTATAGCCCAGGGGTGGGCAACTCCGGCCTTCCAGGTGTGCTTTAACTACAAATCCCAGAATGCCTCTGCCTCTGTCACCTTATAACAGTAAGTGCCTGAACAAGGACAGAGCGTTGTCACCCTATAGCAGGAAGTGCCTGAACAAGGACAGAGCATTTTCACCCTATAACAGGAAGTGCCTGAACAAGGGCAGAGTATTGTCACCTTATAACATGAAGTGCCTGAAAAAGGATAAAGGCTTGTCACCCTATAACAGGAAGCGCCTAAACAAGGACAGAGCATGGTCAGCTTATAACAGGAAGTGCCTGAACAAGGACAGAGCATTGTCACCCTATAACAGGAAGCATCTGAACACGGACAGAGCGTGGTCACCCTATAACAGGAAGTGCCTGTACAAGGACCTCCATGGCAGGATCACCAAGGATTATTTTACTGAAAAAAAATAAAAGCTGACATTAACATTAAACAACATTAAAGTTTCTATGAGATTTGTACTTTCCATGTTGTAGGAGGCTTTTGGTGACAGCAGCTGTTGTTATAAAGAGGAATGCCGGGGGGACTCTGTTTTTAGGGCAGGGCATGCATTGGGCTGTACATGAATGGAGCTTGGATGAGGAACGAATGTCTCCCTTGGAATGCATTGTTCTGCTGGGCCGGAGCTCTCTGCCTGCCTTCCACCCACGTAGCCTCAGCGTGGGCCGCTCTTCCTTGACTCAGCTGCTTCTCACCCCTCACACTGTGATTTACACCCACAATACG
>NW_017307222.1:527502-528685 GCF_000935625.1 Nanorana parkeri
CATTGTGCTAAGGCGCTGCATTGTCATAAACATGGTTTGCTGGCTCATGTACCGCGTCTTGCGGCCTCCATTGTTCCAGCCATAATAGTGGGTTGGTCACCAGAGTGCAGCCTTGAGCTGCCGTCTCCTTCGCAGTATTACAAGACAGCGACCGGCGTCATTCGCACCGCCAAACACTTCCAGCACATTCTATTCGACTACGCCGGACGGCCTTCCTCTTTAAATCCAAGGACGCAGGTGTAACCGAAAAGCGCCGTGCATGAGGTGCGTGTAAACCCAATCACGAAAATCTCATATCAAATGGATCATTTTTATGTCATTTTCAATCTTTGTAAATCTGCAGCTTTCATTATAATAATCCCCGGTGATCCCGCCATGGAGGTCCTTGTTCAGACACTTCCTGTTATAGCACGACGACGCACCGTCCCTGTCTCCCAATTGACCTCCTGCCTTGTCACCACAGGGGCTTCACTGTGCATGGGAGCTTTCTATTACTGCTCGTGTCCCAGCTAGCTAAGATTCACCCTCTTTAGTTGTCACCATCAGCTTATTTTTTGCATTCCTGCCTGAAGCAGACTGATCACTAGGGGGGGGGGACTGAGGAAGTGATTCCTCCTGCCTGCAGCACACCGATCACTGGAGGGTAGACTTAGGAAATGCATCCTCTTGCCTGCAGCAGACTGATCACCAGAGGAAATGCTTCTTCTTGCATGCAACAGACGGATCACTAGGGGGAGGGGAGACTGAGGAAATGCTTCTTCTTGCCTGCAACAGACGGATCACTAGGGGGAGGGGAGACTGAGGAAATGCTTCTTCTTGCATGCAACAGACGGATCACTAGGGGGAGGGGAGACTGAGGAAATGCTTCCTCCTGCCTGCAGCACACCGATCACTGGAGGGTAGACTGAGGAAATGCATCCTCCTGCCTGCAGCAGGCTGATCACTGGGGGAGGGGAGACTGAGGAAATACGTAGGCTGCCACTTCTGACCCGTCCTTCTGAAAATGTTAGTTGCCTGGCTGCCATGCCAATACAATGTCTTTAAAACATCACGACAAGACTTCAGGAGTTCTGGCTCCACTGACTTGATTTGGGTCACTGACGTTGTTGATCCCGGAGGATCGGCATGACAGTTGGCAACTATAATTTTCCAAAGAAAGTCATGCAGCGGCAGCCTATTGTAT
>NW_017307222.1:528753-534042 GCF_000935625.1 Nanorana parkeri
CTGTGTCTGTTAAATGTCAGAATTCATCAGCATGCTTGTTCTGGGTCAGTGACTCAAAGTACTGAAGCCAGAGGATGGGCATGTCAGCCACACAATTAGCATCCTAAGAAGAGAAGCTTAGCAGCATCCCTGAAGACAGGATTCATTTATTTGTTTTACAATAGGCGGAGCTTTCCGGAGACAGAGACACGGGACAACTGCACAGGAGCTTCTCTATACAGTAACTCATACATCAACTTTATACATATGCTGGAAGCTAATATGTACGAAGTGGAGGAAAGAAGGGAAAGGATGGACATGGCTGAAACCCTTTAGGGGAGGAGGACCTCAAACTAGTGAAAGATTAAATGACACCTTAGAACGTATCTTAGTTGACGGTTGGAACAGACAATTTTCAACGGGTCCGCAATGGGTACCCCTAACGCCCATCCGAGCCTTCCCCATCATCTGCATTTTCTGCTCTCTCCTACATACAGCCTTCTAAACAGGTGGGCATCCTGTCTGGTAATGGGGTCCTGTAGGGAGCATCTGTACAGGTATCCGCAGCAGAGGGAAGGAGCTCCTCATCCCACTATATTTTGGAGAAGTGTGCCCAGATCTGGAGATCTCACAAAAATCTGTTGATTAGGCCCCGTTTACACCTATAGGTTTAGGTGGGATTAGGTATTCCTGCTGCAGGAAATGCAAGTTCCTGCAGCAGGAATCCCTAATCTGCCATTTACAAGGGCCAACTGTCACCCATTCAAGTTAGTGATCAGGTGGTAGCGTGATTAGGGATTCCTGCTACAGGAAAACCTGCATTCCTGGGATGGCAGATTGGGGATTCCCGCTGCCGGAAAACCTGCATTCCTGGGATGGCAGATTGGGGATTCCCGCTGCCGGAAAACCTGCATTCCTGGGATGGCAGATTGGGGATTCCCGCTGCCGGAAAACCTGCATTCCTGGGACGGCAGATTAGGGATTCCTGCTGCCGGAAAACCTGCATTCCTGGGACGGCAGATTGGGGATTCCCGCTGAAGCCCTTCGGGGCAGAAAGCGTTGAGGCTAAAGAACACCCTCTGACACTATCTGCGGTGATCTTCCTCCCTATACAGAATAATGGACATTGTTTAAGGTTTTGAGACATGCGATAATTGCTTGCGGTGTCCTTCAAGACATTCTGGGAGCTTTACTATTTGTTTTTTTATATCACTGTATATAGGTTTATTGTTCTTAGGAAAGCGCAATAACATTTATTTTTAACACTTACTCGTCATGTCTGACACCTCTAAAGCCCCACCTTGCTCTTTATTGTTGTTTGCCAGGTGAACCGATGGTGGAGCACCTTCCTGCGCTTCACCGTCTCTATTGGAGGGCAGGAGAGACATCAGGGGTCTAATAGACTCCAGATGTCTCCATAAAGAGACCCTGTCACCTCCCAATGCTGTCACATAGGGGGCTTGTTAGACCTTTTGTGTTAGCGAAAGTTAGGTTAAAAAAATAAAATAAAAAAAAGAAGATAAAACAAAATCATTAAATAAATAATAAAAAAGTAAAAAGATAATAAGATAAAAATAAAACGAGATAAAAATAATAAAATACAAATACATTTTGTTTTTAAGTCAACACTGCCGCCCTTGCCATGTAATTAGGGTTGCGACCTTTTCTTCAAGTGACACCCGAACGATCTAGTGCCGCAATTTTCTTTTTTGGAGAATATAGGAGGAGAGACAGCCAGGGGAGGGAGTAAGGAGACCGGCTATAGAGGACTACAAGTTCCAGCAATACAAAATAAATATCAAGTGACATATCTGTTGTACCGGGGTGGCTCCCTGATGTCTCCGGGGTCTCAGGTGGCCTGTGCAGGCTCTCACCAGGGCTGTGCTGGCTCTCAGGTGGACTCTGTGGGCTGTCAGGTGGGCTGTGGGGGCGTCAGGAGGCTGTGCAGGCTCTCAGGTGGGCTGTGCAGGCTCTCAGGTGGGCTATGTGGGCTTCCAAGTAGCTATGTGGGCTCTCAGGTGGCTTTGTGGGCTATGCAAACTTTCAGGAGTGCTGTGTGGTGTCTCACCAGGGGTCTGGAGGCGGGCAGCGTGGTTTCAGTAAGACTTAGGAGGAGATGTGCGGGCCGGCGCCTGTTTACATGCGCCTGTGGCTCGCAGGAAGGCTGCCAAGGTCCCACACTTGCTGGGGACCTCAGTAGCCTTCCTGTGAGCCGCGGGCCCGCACAAGTACTTTCCCTCAGGTACTTGCCGATACCATTTTTAAAAACTTTTTCTTAAAGGGACATGTGAAATTTTTTCTAAAATAACACAGACTGATGATTTTAGGGCAGTTTCTCACCAGAGATAAATACAGATGTCACCAGAACTGAATACATGTCCCCAAAGCAGAACACATGTCCCTAAGGCAGAATAGTATTCTCCTTAAGAACATGTGTTCTGCTGTGGGGACATGTATAAATAAAATATACATCAATAAAAATAAAATATAAATAAAATAATAACAATGATAACAATCATTTTCCTCAAAAACAAATACCGTCTGGTATCAGTGCGGAGAGATGGGAGCAGATGGCGCGACAGGAAAGGCCGTAACGAGGTGAAATCGATGCGGATCCCGACGAAGGGACATTAACCTGGACTGAGAGATTCTTATTTGTTATTTAGGAAAACAAAAAGTGGGTAAAAAAAAAGTAATTTCAATATGAAGGGGTTAATGAAAAAAAAACCACCACCCCCATCATGACCACCCCCGCCACCACCTCCATCACTACCACCACCCACATCATGACCACCCCCTCCATCACCAACCCACCACCATCACTACCATCACCCACATCATGACCACCCCCGCACCTCCATCACCACCACCTCCCTGGAACTAGTCTTTTCTTGTTACAAGTGTACAAACTATAATGAAGTCGCATCCACTCTCCTTCTCCCCTGCAATCAAAGATTCGGAAAACCTGTCAGTATCTTTACAAGTCTCCAGGAATAAATTCCTCACATGTCACCATACACAGCAACATGATCACTCTTCAGAAAAGTTCCCCCTTCTATCATTTGAAAGCCGTCCTGGAGCTCTAGTCAGTGACATTGACTAGGCTGAGATGATGTAATCAGTCTGCTGCAGGCAGGAGGAAGTATTTCCTCAGTCTCCCCTCCCCCAGTGATCAGTCTGGTGCAGGCAGGAGGAAGCATTTCCTCAGTCTCCCCTCCCCAGTGATCAGGCTGCTGCAGGCAGGAGGAAGTATTTCCTCAGTCTCCCCTCCCCCAGTGATCAGTCTGCTGCAGGCAGGAGGAAGCATTTCCTCAGTCTCCCCTCCCCCAGTGATCAGTCTGCTGCAGGCAGGAGGAAGCATTTCCTCAGTCTCCCCTCCCCCAGTGATCAGTCTGCAACATTGTAACTTTGTAGCACGTCACAAGGTAAGAGCAGGGGTTTATCTGTGTCAGACATTTGTGAACACAGCCAAGAACTGCACAGGCTCCACGATTTTAAATGATTGTGTCATCTCTGAGCCGGCATATGAATCCAGGGAGCAGATGGGGACCCTGGGTGATGTCTGAAAAAAGACGGCGCCGTCCTTCTGGAGAGAAAAGCAGATGAAGGCATTGTCAGGGGGAGTCCTGTGATCTCTGAGGGGTAATAAATACGTGGAAGGGTCACACTGACACATTTAGCATAAGAAATATATCTGGTGGGAGGGTCGCTTTATGATGGGGTGACTGGTCAGGAGGTCGGCAGTGGGCAGTGAAACTACCTGCAGAGAGGCACACAGAGGAGAGCGTCTGCTGTCAAGCGCAGGGCTTGAATTTGGCAACAGGTTCTCTTTAACGGAGCTCTTTGCTCATTCACGCCGCCGGTGCCACTCACAGAAATAATGGGAGCGAGCAACAACAATCTCTCTCCATTTATGGTGAAGAGCGCCATGCTGATGTCCTCTGTTTCCGTGTAACATTCAGAACGCAGTCAGCCTCATCGGAACAATCCTCATTTCCTCTGACAACCACGATTCCGCGAACGCGGCAAATATGTCCGCCGGATATTCAAAGTCTTAAAGAGAACCGGTCACGTCTGGGCTCACCCAGGGATTCCAATATCTTAATGGTTCATCGTATTGATTATTGATCAGCTGACTGGCCGATGAATGATTGATATGTCTCTGTAGTTCCCACCAGCGGGCATGTATCATGCGCTGTACAGTGTGTTGGTCGTGTGTGTGGAGCGGGGGGGAGGGCGGAGCCATGCATTGTTACAATGTATCACACTATTCACTATTTGTTTCCTTTTTTATTGAAATGTCACAAAATGACTTTCTATTTAACTCTTTGCACCGCGGTGACGGGTGACATGCTGCAGCGAGGTGTGTTGCGCTGCGTTTCATGCAACGCACACCACCGCACTATTGTTTTCTATGTGTCTCCGCCCCCTCCTGTAATAAAGACCAGTCACTGCTGCTCTCTCTTCTTGTGCAGGGTGACTGGTCTTGTCTCTGCCCCTCCTGTAATAAAGACTGGTCACTGCAGCTCTCTCTCCTTGTGCAAGGTGGCTGGTCTTGTCTCCGCCCCCTGCTGTAATAAAGAACAGACACTGCTTCCCTCTCTCCTTGTGCAAGGTGACTGGTCTTGTCTCTGCCCCTCCTGTAATAAAGAACAGACACTGCTTCCCTCTCTCCTTGTGCAAGGTGACTGGTCTTGTCTCCGCCCCCTCCTGTAATAAAGAACAGACACTGCTTCCCTCTCTCCTTGTGCAAGGTGGCTGGTCTTGTCTCCGCCCCCTCCTGTAATAAAGAATGATCACTGCAGCTCTCTCTCCTTGTGCAGGGTGACTGGTCTTGTCTCTGCCTCCTCCTGTAATGCAGACCGCTCACTGCTGCTCTCTCTTCTTGTGCAGGGTGAGTGGTCACATTATCAGAAAAGAATTCCACAAATTCTTAATTTTTCAGTAGATCCAATCAGAATGATGGAAGACGTATAGTTGGCCGTACTCTCCTGAAGGCTCCCTGACCTCTGGCACCTCTTCCAGATCTCGGCCGCTTGGCCTGCCATCAACTTGCATTACCCATCGTCAGCTCCCTGCGCCCCCTTTTCACCTTCCGCACACCTATTCACAATCCGCTCTCGTTTCCCCGAGACTTGCTGATGTAAAGGAGCCTGATGCTGTTGCCACGGCAACCCTCTCCCCTCCGCCCCCCCAGGCTGAGCGTCCGTGGGTGGCCGCGAAAGCTTTTCATCTGGCACACTTTGTGCACATGATGGACGCCTTAAAGAACGAGGAAGGGGGGATGCCTTTGTGGTATGGGGTGGGGGG
>NW_017307222.1:534936-535680 GCF_000935625.1 Nanorana parkeri
ACAGCCAGCAAGTGTCACCTAAGGGTTCAGTGTCTTACTTTTAAAGTGCAGATCTGCTGACGCACGAACTGTACACCGGGTGTGCACCCTGAAACAGACACATTGTACGATTCTCAAACCGGCCTGAAAACCAACTTTCGTGGCATGCAGCTCACTGACAGGTACACCTGTCACCCTGGGGGTTGGGGTCTCAGGTGGTGTGTGGTGTGCGGCTTCTTTGCAGCCACTTCCTGTCTACATGCACTCCAGCTCCAGTGATGGCTGCATGGAGTTTCTCAGGGCGGGTTTCCGGATGGTGACAACAGTGGGCCATGTCTGTGTAATGAAACGGTTGCCTGTAGTCTCCATCGCAAGCCCATGTGACAGGGTCACAGTGCAAGAGACCAATTAGGAGACAGGGACAGAGCGTTGTCACCCTATAATAGGAAGCCTGAACATGGCAGTATCTTGTTCTGTAATAATGAAGATGTTTTGTATCTTCTGCAGTCCACTTCCTCAGTTCTACTGAGCGTCAAGAACCTACCCCAGTGTTTATACCCCCACCATACCAGGAACATACCCCAGTGTTCATACCTCACCATACTAGGGACATACCCCAGTGGGTGGTATAAACAATGGGGTACATTCCTGGTATGGTGGGTGTATAAACACTGGGGTATGTTTCTGATTTGGTGGGGGTATAAATGCTGGGGTATGTTCCTGGTATGGCAGGAGTATGTTCCTGATATGGTGGGGATATAAATG
>NW_017307222.1:536606-537228 GCF_000935625.1 Nanorana parkeri
CTATAAATGCTGGGGTATGTTCCTGACACTCTGTAATGGCTGTGAACCATGGGCTGTGAAGATTTAAACCAACGTGTCCCCTGGTGCCTATGTGCCCCCTGCATCCTCACCCACACATAGGGGAACACAGGAGGGAGGTTTCACACCACATGTCATGTGACAGCATGCTGCAGCCAAAGGGCAATATAAAAAGCCTGCTGAATTTGTCTGCATCAGTTTACATGGCGCACAGGCGAAGAGGGAAACCCAGAGGGCTTTCTGACTGTAGCTCAGTTGCAGTGTTTCCTGGATAGTATCAATAATTTGCTGTAGGATTTTACTCATTGCCCTGTAATTGCTCTCTCCCTCAGATAAGCTGCTGTTTGCTGCAGTAACACTTATGCTCCGGGGAAGAATGAGCCTTTCTGCCCCCTCTCTCCAGCTCTATTACCATTGCAGCAGCGAGATGCTGGAGGACTAGAAGCACCATGGCAACTGTAGAATTTAGGGAACAACAGGAGATTCTAAGTCGCTTATTATTTCATGTAAAATCCACTCTATTGCTGCCTGCTCTCTGTCTTTCCTCTTCTCTCTCCTCTCCTCTGTGTATTTCTCCTCAGATTCCCCCCACTCTTTGTACCCT
>NW_017307222.1:537796-552306 GCF_000935625.1 Nanorana parkeri
CCCTCTCTTTCCCTCTGTCTCTCGCTGCTTTCTTTCTCCCCTCTCTCTCTACCCCTTTCTCTTCTCTCTTTCTACCCCCTCTCTCTCCTCTCTGACACACCTTCTCTCCTCATCTCTCTCCCTCCCTCTCTTTCTCTGCTCTCTCTCCCAGTCTCTCTTTCTCCCCTCTCTCTCCCCTTCTCCTCCTCTCTTTCACTGTCTCCACTCTTTCTTTCTTCTTTCCGCTCTCTCTTCTCTTTCTCTCTCTGCTCTGTCCCTCCTCTCATCTCCTCTGTCTCCCCTCTCTCTCTAACACTTTATCTTTTTTTCCTCTCTACCTCCCCCCCTCTCTCTCTCTCTCTCCCTCTCTCTCTATCCCCCACTCTCTCTCTCTCTCTCTCTCTCTCTCTCTCCTCTCCTCTCTCTTTTCTGCCCTGGCCAAGCTGTTATTGCTCCATGTCCCAATTTGAGATCTTTGACTCCCCAGGGTCCTGTCCTGCAGATAATCACCCTTCTCTTAATGGCACAAGTGGTGCTCCTAGGCCTTGCTAATGCCGGCCAGCTTGCCTCGCACCTGTATGCCCGGGGAACCCTCAGGGCAGCAAATCTTTTCCACCAACGAGCGCAAATCACGCATCTCAAACATGTAGAAAAAAAAAATCTAATACAATGTTGCCATTTCTTCCTGCGATGTCACAAGAGTTCCGCTGACACTGATGTATCTCTCATCATGTTTCCTGGAAAGATGGTTGGTAGTCCCGGGTGTCCTTATTTGTGCTTAATGTTGCATTACCAACCAATGGGAGACGACGTTTCTTCCCAACGCAATCCGGAGGAGATGTACCGTTACTATTAGATCGCTTCAATTGTTCTTACATGTAAAATGGAGAGGTCCAGCTAAAATGGCTAAAAAACCTTAAAGTGGTTCTAGCAGCAGATATACAATGTTATTAAAGTGTATCTGTTGGTAAAACCTTTTTCTTTCAGTTTTGGAAGGTCGGACCCTATGCCAAGTTTAAATGGAGCCCGTTGGAGAGATTCACTCTTCTATAGGGATGGGCGAATCTGCCTGGGTTCAATTCACCACGGGTTCAGTTCATTTTTAGGGTTAACAGGTAAATTACTGTCATGGGAAGCTGGGGACTGCCATGGGGGACCAATGAACTGGGGAGAAGGTATTTTCATGTGGCTTCAGGGGCAGCATTGAGAATACACAAAACCTTTGAAGCTATACTACAGACACAACAACATTCATTCAAATATGTTAGCCACAAAGGATACAACTCCACCTTGTGTGCACCAAATGCCTTTGCAAACCAGATATTACCTTGTAATAGAAGCAGTGACATCATCACTGTACTGTATAGAGCCTGTGCAGAGAGCAGAGCTGTTGGAGGGGTCCAGCAAGCTCCACCCACTGCAGGAAACTACAGGAAGGGTGAAGACAAGACCAGTCACCCCGCACAAGGAGAGAAAGCAGCAGTGAGTGGTGTTTATTACAGGAGGGGGCGGAGACAAGACCAGTCATCCTGCACAAGGAGTTAGAGCAGCAGTGAGGGGTCTTTGTTACAGGAGGGGGCGGAGACAAGACCAGTCACCCTGCACAAGGAGAGAGAACAGCGGTGAGTGGTCTTTGTTACAGGAGGGGGCGGAGACAAGACCAGTCACCCTGCAGAGCTGCTCGAGAATCTTCAGACAGGAGGAACCGACGGAGCCACAGGTAAGTAATTACATATTTGGCAACTTTTATTTTTTTAAAGTTTTTTTTGCATACACTGTATCTACTGCCTGCTAGCAGTAGATATATATGTAAAAACTAGGGATACACCGATACCGGTATTTCGGTATCCAGTACGAGTACCAATTTTTTTTCCGGTACTCGCCAATACCGAAAACCGAGTACCGGAAGTCCCATTCAGGAAGCCAGGCGGCGTGTAATGACCCGATTAGCAGGGAAGCCGCCCCCATGCTTCTCGTCCCTAGGTGACGAGGGAGCATGGAGCCAGCTTTCTGGCCAATCAGGAAGCCGGGCGCCGTGTAATGACACGGCGCTTGGCTTCCTGATTGGCCCGGGAAAACACCCACTGTCCACATAGTTCTGACCTTTTAAAAGAAATCTATATCGCTCACTGCCACACCCAGATAGGAATGTAACAGAGTTCACAAACTGGAAGCTTTCTTCAAAGATGCAATAGGTTCTTACATTTCTGGTGACAGCATTCGGAGATTCAGCTTTTAAATATTAAAAAAAAAAAATCTCCTAAAAGAACCTTCATAATAAATAAAAGTAATTCACCGGCACACACTTGAAGGTGATTTACTTTTATTTATCATTAGTGTTTTGCACGGCGCCATCCGTGTGGTCACCTGGGCACCACATATACCTTGTGGTTTTGAGACCGTGGCAGTGCGAATGGGATTTGGACTTTGCTAAAAGAACCTTCAGCGCTAATCCCTAACCTTCAAATAGCAGCTTTCACCTCAGCATGAGAAGAAATACAAAAACATCTTCTCTATATGAAATGTGCGGCGCTCCAAAGTTCCCTAATTTATATCAACAGAACAACCATATAACAACAAACAAATATACTCTGCGTGCCCAATTATTAGGCAAGTTGTATTTTTGAGGATTCATTTCATTATTGAACAACTCCGGCGCTCTCCGACATCCAAAATGTTCATAAACCTCACACCTGAATATTGAAGAAAGAAGAAGTGAGGTTTTGGCTTTCTTAGGAGGATATTTTGGGTGAGGACAATTATTGGGAACTATCAGTGGGCGGGATTATTATGGAAAAGGAAAATGTTCCGTCTCACTTGTTTATTTTCATCTGGTAAAGTGAGAAGAAGAAACAAACAACCCAAAATTTACAAATCAACATTTCTGACATTTCCAAAAAACAAAATCATTGACCAATACAGCCAATCACAGACCTCAGCCCCCCATCCATGGAGTCTGTGAGTCCTCAGCCCCCCATCTATGGAGTCTGTCCGTCCTCAGCCCCCCATCCATGGAGTCTGTCAGTCCTCAGCCCCCCATCCATGGAGTCTGTCCATCCTCAGCCTCCCATACATGGAGTCTGTCAGTCCTCAGCCTCCCATACATGGAGTCTGTCAGTCCTCAGCCCCCTATCCATGGAGTCTGCCAGTCCTCAGACCCCCATCTATGGAGTCTGTCAGTCCTCAGCCCCCCATCCATGCAGTCTGTCAGTCCTCAGCCCCCCATCCAGGGAGTCTGTCAGTCCTCAGCCCCCTATCCATGGAGTCTGCCAGTCCTCAGCCCCCCATCTATGGAGTCTGTCAGTCCTCAGCCTCCCATACATGGAGTCTGTCAGTCCTCAGCCTCCCATACATGGAGTCTGTCAGTCCTCAGCCTCCCATACATGGAGTCTGTCAGTCCTCAGCCTCCCATACATGGAGTCTGTCAGTCCTCAGCCTCCCATACATGGAGTCTGTCAGTCCTCAGCCTCCCATACATGGAGTCTGTCAGTCCTCAGCCTCCCATACATGGAGTCTGTCAGTCCTCAGCCTCCCATACATGGAGTCTGTCAGTCCTCAGCCTCCCATACATGGAGTCTGTCAGTCCTCAGCCTCCCATACATGGAGTCTGTCAGTCCTCAGCCTCCCATACATGGAGTCTGTCAGTCCTCAGCCTCCCATACATGGAGTCTGTCAGTCCTCAGCCTCCCATACATGGAGTCTGTCAGTCCTCAGCCTCCCATACATGGAGTCTGTCAGTCCTCAGCCTCCCATACATGGAGTCTGTCAGTCCTCAGCCCCCCATCCATGGAGTCTGTCAGTTTCTTCATCTGTTGGCCATCAACTTTTTTGCACCGCAGCAACCACGGCCCCCCAGACACTGTTTTCCTTCACCGCAAACCTCCCGTATAAGAAGAGCCCCCAAGTTCTCAGTAGGGTTGGGACAGGTGAGGAAGGCGGACATGTCATTCTTATTTCGTGACGAGCGAGCATGGAGCCGGCTTCCCGGGCCAGTCAGGAAGCCGGGCAGTGAGTCATTACCTCCCCCCCCAGTCTTCTGATTGGCCAGAAAGCCAGATCCATGCTTCCTCCTCACCTGGTGAAGCCGGGCAGCGAGTCGTTACCCGCCCCCCAGCCTTCTGATTGGCCAGAAAGCCAGATCCATGCTTCCTCCTCACCTGGTGAAGCCGGGCAGCGAGTCGTTACCCGCCCCCCAGCCTTCTGATTGGCCAGAAAGCCAGATCCATGCTTCCTCCTCACCTGGTGAAGCCGGGCAGCGAGTCGTTACCCGCCCCCCAGCCTTCTGATTGGCCAGAAAGTGTCCATCAAATTGTCCTCACAGGGTCTTCCAGTCTTAAAGTGGCAGCGTCATGACATCACGGTACGAGGTGAGGTCTCCATTACCGGAGGCAGTCACTGCAGCTCTATTTCCTTGTGCAGGGTGGCTGGTCTTGTCTCCGCCCCCTCCTGTAATAAAGACCGCTCACTGCCGCTTTCTCTCTCCTTGTGATCCTTAATGGGACTTTTGGTATCATTAGCCGGTATCAACCAGTACCGATAAAAAAATATCCGTACTCGATAGCGAAAAAACGATATCGGCGCATCCCTTCCCCCATGTTTCGGGCTGAATCTCACCTCTTGTGGTAAACCTAAATGAAAGTATATTAGTTACACTTTGTATCCCCCCTCATGGGAAAAAAAGACATTTACTCTCCCCTGTGTCACTCACACATACTCAGGGGGCGTGTCCATTTAAAATGACATCATCGTGTAAAACTCGAACACTTTTTATATCTTTAAAAAAATAATAATAACAATGTCATCTATTCAAATCCGCAGCTCTGATCCTGCCATGACGGTCAATGTTCAGGCACTTCCTGTTATAGAGTGACAACCATGTTCCTAGCAGCTATGCTGATTACATAGCGTGTGCACACAGACCGGCAGTCTCTCCCTTTAGTGCAGGGGGTGGGCAACTCCGACCCACCAGCTGTTGTGGAACTACAAGTCCCATGAGGCATACTGCTGCAAAAGAATCTGGGCCACATGGAGGGTGCATTGGTTTTTCATCCCCTTTAATAATATATACTGTTTGAAACCAGCGCAACATGCTGCAGTTTTGATATTGGACAGGCGTAGAACGTCCATCAGCTTTTTATTGCTGTCTGCAATCCTGTTGGACAAACTACTCCTCACTTCCTGCCTCAATGGCTACAGACAGGAAGTGAGGGAACATCTCAATGCTGTCACACCCAGTAACCAAACAGACAGAAATGTAACATTTCCTACCTGAACCTGCAGTCATGTGACCAGCTAGGTGACCAGATCTTCTGTAGCGGGGAAGGGTTCTACATGCAGCTCCTTCCAATCATGTAGATGCTTCTGATTGGCTGTCAAAAGTGTCCATCAAATTGTCCTCACAGGGTCTTCCAGTCTTAAAGTGGCAGCGTCATGACATCACGGTACGAGGTGAGGTCTCCATTACCGGAGGCAGTCACTGCAGCTCTCTTTCCTTGTGCGAGGTGTCTGGTCTTGTCTCCGCCCCCTCCTGTAATAAAGACCAGTCACTGCTGCTGCTCTCTCCTTGTGCAGGGTGACTGGTCTTGTCTCCGCCCCCTCCTGTAATAAAGACCAGTCACTGCTGCTCTCTCTTATTGTGCAGGGTTACTGGTCTTGCCTCCGCCCCCTCCTGTAATAAAGACCGGTCACTGCTGCTGCTCTCTCCTTGTGCAGGGTGACTGGTCTTGTCTCCGCCCCTTCCTGTAATAAAGACTGGTCACAGCTGCTCTCTGTCCTTGTGCAGGGTGACTGGTCTTGTCTCCGCCCCCTTACATCTGTGGTGACTTGTGATGGGGTAGGTTCTGGTCTCACATGTATGTTCTCCTCATGACATCCCTGTTGGTCATGTGACAGTCATGGCTTCTCTCCCGGGTACACACCTTGCTGTATTTACACCACAGTCCCGGCGCTGCTCTCCCAGCTGGAGACGGATCACATAGCAGCTCTGTGGGTGGAATTGATGAATGTTAATGTCGGCTCATCACCCGGAACGCGGAGAGGTCGATGTGGACGCCGAGAACATGGAACCCCCTTTAAAGGGCCACCGGGGTTCATGTTCTATGTACAGGTATGTATGTCACCGGCTTAAAAAGACTGATGGGAGAAACGTTGTCATTTTGCTGTTGCCCATAGCAACCAAAGCCACCGCCAGATTCTCAGTCCTGCTCAGGGACAGAACACCAGGAATCTGACCTACTGCCAGTGGCCACCGGGTTAAGTTATTTACATTGCAGCAGAGGCAAAATGGTCTATATCACATAGCAACCATAGCTGTATCCCATTGCAACCATAGCTAAAGCCCAAAGCAAACATAGTTATAAACCAAAGCAACCATAGCTATGATCCATAGCAATCATAGCTAAAACCCATAGCAACCATAGCTAAAGGCCACAGTAGCCATAGTTATAAACCCATAGCTATAACCCTTAGCAATCATAGCTATATCCCATAGCAACCATAGCTATAGCCCATATCAAAAGCCCAAAGCAGTAAGCCATAGCAACTATAGCTACAACCCATAGCAACCATAGCTAAGGCCCAAGCAACCATAGTTATAAAGCATAACAACCATAGCTATGACCCATAGCAATTATAGCTATATCCCATAGCAACCATATTTGATAGCCCATCGTAACTAGATATGCATTATATTTGCCAGCCCAACTCACATTAACAGGGGAGGCAGACTGGTTGTCACGAGCAAGTCCTGTAGGATGGTTGCCCACAGCAACCAACAGAGGAAATTAAAGTTTCGCTTGCTGTCCATAACAAACCCAAAAATCTTCTCTATGTCCAAGTTAAAAAAATAAAAAAAAAAATCTGGTTGTCAATAATAACACCACAATGCTATTTTTTGCAATCTTTTTCAGGAGCAAAATAGCTCTGTAGCCCATAGCACCCTAACTTCACCTCAGCCTTGAAATAAACAATAGTTGTCAATCGCAACACCAGGCAGCTTTATACTTCCGCAAAAGCAAATAAAGGTGCCTTTAACAACCATTCAGGATTCATCCTCTGCCGCTGAATGGTTGCTATGGGCAACACGTTTCTTTCCTCCGTAGTCATGTTTAGAAAGCAAAGGCGGATGTCTGGGGAAGCGGTTGCCCGGCAACGCTCAGAGCAGCCGATGAGCTGAAGGCGGGGGCGTGGCGCGGCTGCTGGGAGGGGAAAGTGGGCGGTGTGATGGAGGGTGGGCGGATCTCCGGAGGCACGGCCTTATATAAGCGCCCACACAGGTGCCAGCAATCAGTAGCGGCCGCCGCCAGCTTTGGATTATCAGCGGCTCCCGGGGAGAGCTTGAGGAGCAGACGGAGGGGGCCACCATGTCCCGCTCAGAGGAGGTGCACCGGCTCACCGAGAATGTGTACAAGGTGAGCAAATGGGCACCACCGAGCACCCTGGGGGGCACCGGCCATGGACACCCGCCGGGCACCTTGTGTGGTCTGGGTGATGGAGGATGGAGGTGTTCTATTATCACCCAGCTGTCAGGATTTACTGTTCTATGTTCTATATATGTTTTTATTTGTCTTCATTATTACAATTGTTTTGTTTTTTCCCCTCTTTCTGACTTTGTAGCTTTTCATTGACTCAGCTGGCTGTGCCCAGTCTAGTGATGCCAGGCTGGCACACAGCCCCTGGATGGGCATTTTGTTTGGTTTGCTGATCCTCCAGGTTTTCACTTCGTATACTGTTGAATTTATTTTCTTATTTGCTGTTTATTGTGTATTAATATGCTTTGCTGGCATGTTCCAGATGAGATGGACTTATGGACCAGGTGATTGGCAGTGCGCCTGCCTCCTGGGAATTGGGCAGATTATGGTTCTTAGTGCAATCCGTACCAACTTGCAGGAGAGATTGGAATCAACGATATTTCTTCTGATCTCCAGAGTTGCCCGCACTTTAGACATGGAGGTTAATTTGTCATTGTGCCCCTCCTCCCCCCCCAACTCAATTTGATGCTGAAGCTTTCATTCTTTTATATTTTTCATTGTTTCCAGAAGGTGAACTGATTTCCGCCTTCTAAAAAAAGAAAACAAGGGGGGTGGATGCAAATCAAAAAGTGGTTGTCCTCTTCCCTGCGCCCAATAGACTAGGGCACATGGTGAATGTCCACTCCATCCAGATCTCCCTCCCCGAACATTCACTGGCGCAGCAATACCCTGTTACCCCGAAAATAAGACCTAGTACTATTTTGGAGAATTGCTAAAATATAAGACCTACCCCGAAAATAAGACCTAGTTGTGACCATTTTCAGGGCCGGTGGTGGGTAGGTGTTCTGAAATTTTGCAAGGTGATGGAGTTCCAATGATTGCCTTCTTGATGGACACCCTACGCGAAACCGTGTGTTAAATTTGTGGTGCATCTTGTACAAATTGGCTGTATAAAGCCAGCCACCCACCCTGGGTGGTTCTAGACGGGCCCATCATTGCAAGAGTCATTACCAGTTTCAGGGATCATTTGCAGGTATTGGGCTGCTCTGATTGGGCGATGAGCATCTTCATCTGTGGGGTCCAGGGTTAGTTATTGGAGGAGTGTGGCGCCCAGGTTTGAAGTCTATCGTCCACTTGGTGATGGAGCAGAGAAAAGGATTGGCGTGTGGCACCC
The DNA here is from genome assembly GCF_000935625.1 of Nanorana parkeri. NCBI lineage: Eukaryota > Metazoa > Chordata > Amphibia > Anura > Dicroglossidae > Nanorana > Nanorana parkeri. Next base: position 546,419 of record NW_017307222.1, read on the forward strand.
AGGTTCCTGGCACTCGGGTGACTAATTTGAGGATGTGGAGATCTTTCCTTCTATGACCCACTTGGCAACGATGCAGAGTTACATTGTATTTGAGGTTGACTAAAGACATTTAGTCCATCAAGTCCAACCTATTAGAGTGAAGTTTAGGAATGTGTTGCCCAGCTTCCTGGTGCTCCGATGACTCATTTAAGGATGGGGAGATCTCCCTTTCTATGGCCCACTGAGGATGGGGAGATCTCTCCTCCTGTGGCCGACTTGACAATGGAGCAGAGAGAAGGTTTGGAACATGGTGCTCAGGTGACTCATTTGAGGATGAGGAGATCTCACCTTCTATGGCCCAGTTGGCAATGGAGCAGAGAGAACATATGAAATGTGGTATTCGAGGTTCCTGGCACTCAGATGACACGTTTTGAAGTCTATAATCCACTTAATGATGGAGCAAGAAAAGGATTGGAGTGTGGCGCCCAGGTTCTTGGCGCTCAGGCAACCTTTTTGAGCATAGGGAGATCTCTCTCTGTATGGCCCACTTGACAATGGAGCAGAGAGAAGGACCAGAGTGTGGTGCTGAGGTTCCTGGCACTCGGAAGACTCTTGAGTATGGGGAGATCTCTCTGCCTGTGGCCCACTTGGCAATGGAGCAGAAAGAATGTTATAAATGTGGCGCCGAGGTTCCTTGTGCTCAGGTGACTGGTTTTTGAAGTCTATTGTCCACTTGGTGATGGAGCAAAGAGAAGAATTGGAGTGTGGCGCAGAGGTTCCTGGTGCTCAGGTGGTTCTTTTGAGGATGGGGAGATCTTTTTCTCCATCGTCCACTTAGTGATGGAGCAGAAAGGATTGGAGTGCCGCACCAAGGTTCCTGCAGCTCTGACGACTCTTTTGAGGATAGGAGACCTCGCCTTTTATGGCCTGTTTAGCGATCAAGCAGAGAGAAGGATTGGAGTGCGGTGCCGAGGTTCCTGACTCTCTGGCGACTCATTTTAAAGTCTATCATCCACTTAGTGATGGAGTACAAAGAACTATTGAAGTGTGGTGCCAAGGTTCCTGGCGCTCAGGTGACTCATTTTGGAGCCTATGGTCCACTTAGCGATGGCGTACAAAGAAGGATTGGAGTGTGGTTCTGAGGTTCCTGGCGCTTGTGTATCTCTCTTTTGAAGATGGGGGGAGATTACTCCTTCGCTAAGTGGGCCGTAGATGGACAGGAGAGAAGGATTGGAGTGCGGCACCCAGGTTCCTGGCGCTCAGGTGACTCATTTTGGACCCTATGGCTCACTTGGTAATGGAGTACAAAGAAGAATCCGAGTGTGACGCCGAGGTTCCTGGCGCTCCGGTGACTCTTTCGGGGATGGAGGGGATCTCTCCATCTATTCTGCAATGCAGCCAGAGCATTTGGGCTTTCCCTCCCAATGGAACATTCTGCCTTTTGGGTTGCTGCCCCTCGTTGACCTTCGTTCTGTCTTATTAAACCTGCGCACGGTTTTGCCGTTTAGTGATTTGTTGATGCCGAATTTTTTTTTCCCCCCCTTCTCTTACAATAATAACATTGGTGATTTTTGTTGTGGCCGGGTACCTGTATGAGAAGCAGGCGGGTTAACGTTAGATGGGGCCACTTTAGGTTTCATTAGCAATGCGTACAAGTGGAAAATTAATTTGGTTTCAATTATACAGCAGGTCATAGTATTGTTGCTTTGTTCCACGTAGGCCCGGCTGAGCCTTCTGAATGTGCTGCAGCAGGCAGAGCGTAGATGGCTGTAAATCGGGGCTGGATCTTTTTAACCAAGGGGCACCATTAGATCAAAGTTGCCTTGCTGCACTTCCTACCAGAGGTCCCCAGTCCTGGGGGGGTGCTTGTAGTGGCTGCGGATGGCGCCGCCTATTACCAGTGTCGTCCCCCCCCGGCTGCTGCTGAGTAAAGTGTGTGGGGGGGGGGTTCTGGTTTAGATCTAGCCAATACAGTGAAGCCTAAAGCTGACCTTTCCTCTGTCCAAACCTTGGAAGATAACTTTCCTCCTGGATGGTGGGCACCGGTAGACGTTGGATGGGGCCCTTTAGGTAAAATGTTCACTGGCCCTTGACCTACGAGGAATGGACCCGAACCCAGAACTCGCGCTGTTCTGCATGTTGGTGGGCTGGCAGATCAAGTAGAGGGACGTTGTTTGTCCAATGCTGATGGTGCAACTGTCACTTCTTCTTACAATTGGATTTTATTTGGATCTGATTTATGGTTCCGTCTCCTCGTTCTGCTGACAGATTGACTTTTGTTCCTATTAGATGACGGGAAAGATGACATTTTTCTGCGTTCTGTTTTTATTTCTTTTCTCTCCTCCTGTCCCTGCTTTCCATAGAGATTTCACATCTTGTCACAGAGACACAACCGGAAGTTGTAGGAACTTCCCTCCGAGACAGTTGTCACCATTTCTGTCCATTTTCCTGTTTCTTTACCAGCGACGATGTCCAAAAAAAAGGTTGAATCTGCCTAACGGACAGAGCGGTATAAACAGGACAGTGGTTCTCACCCTCCTTCCCTTCAGTCTTCTCTCTGACCTCTGGCCTTCCCCCTTCAGTCTTCTCTCTGACCTTCCCCCTTCAGTCTTCTCTCTGACCTCCGGCCTTCAGTCTTCTATCTGACCTCCCGGCCTTCCCCCCCCTTCAGTCTTCTCTCTGACCTCCCGGCCTTCCCCCCTCCCCTCTGACCTCCCGGCCTCCCCCCCCTTCAGTCTTCTCTCTGCCCTCCCGGCCTTCCCCCCTCCCCTCTGACCTCCCGGCCTCCCCCCCCTTCAGTCTTCTCTCTGCCCTCCCGGCCTTCCCCCCTCCCCTCTGACCTCCCGGCCTCCCCCCCCTTCAGTCTTCTCTCTGACCTACTGGCTCCTCTACTGCACTGAGATTACTTCTAATGTCACTGCACACACAGAGTTTCTCCCAAGGTGCATTAGAAGCTGCAGCAAGTCAGATAGAGCCCTCATTTTCTGGCTGGAGGACGTCCAGCATCTAGCCCTCTCCTCCCCAGCCTGATTTTGTCCCTGGCCCACCCCATTTCATTCATTGGATTTCAGTCATAGAGACTCAGCATCGCATGTTGGCATTACCTAGGACGGTCTGCATGCAAATGTGAATGCCCGCTCCTCCAGACTGACATCCACCCATCAGGGTATTTTGATATTTGCATAACTCCTCCCAAGAGCCAGCCCACTGCTTGCATCAGGACTGAGGGCTCTTGAGAGGAGTACTGAGTGAGGGTGCTTTCCAGGAAGTTATGTACAGCACCCTGCAGGCCCCTCCCACCCGATATGATCTGCCAGCATTGCATAGAGAAGCATTGGGTCCCAGAGTTTAAAATTAGGTCTTTAAGGGGGGCCAGGGAAGGCAAAATACAAGCAGATTATACTTCATCTGCAGGGCCCATTCACACCATGTTCGGATCGTCTCCAGACCACATTGTTTCTGGACCCAAAATGCATCCTAATGTATCCCTATGCTATGTCTGGCCTCTGTTCACACCAGCGAAGTCCGTTCCAGTCCAGACCAGAGGAATGCTGCATGCTTTTGTCTGGTCTGGAATGCACTGGAACTGTGGGCAGGATTACACCATTTTCCGGACCAGATCTGGTCTGGAAAATGGTATCAACCTGGCCCATAACTCCCTGTATACAGCATTTTCCTGCCCGTCACAGACATGGTCCGCTGTCAGCATTGACAGCCCACCCGTCCTTCGGTCTCTCACTCCCGGATCTGGTGGCCATTCCTCCGAGTTGTGAATTGATGGATCTTCGGGAAGGTTCGGCGGCCCGTCTCGGTGAAGGTTGATTCCCTCCGGCCGCGGGTTGTTTCTTCGGTATGTTTGTACAAGGTTTAGTGCGCTCTGTACCGGATTAACCCCGTTCGTGGCTCTGTCTGGAGTCATGTGACGTGTAGGTGGTTTTCTTGTAGAAGGAATAATCTTGCCGCGCTCTCTTTGTATTTACAGCGGAGCGGCGTCTCTAATCCGCACAATCCTGGCTCAGCTGAAGGTGGTGCGGATACAATCTGCGCCCTCTCCGATCCCGCTGGGCGGTCTAAACGTTCGCCTTCTTGGTGGAGATGAGCTGGCTGGGGGGTCAACCTGAAGCTTCAAAGTTCGGCATCCATATTGATTTACAGACTTCATCTGGGTGGGTCTATAGTGCGATGAGACCTGCAGTTGGCAATGACTAGTGCCTGCGCCACACGGGGACTCTGCAGCCTTTCGCCTACACAGGAACTCTGCCGCCTGCTCCACATGTGGAACTGGATCAGATCATATAGTCGGCAACAACTGGTGTCTGCACCACACATAGACTCGGCCGTGTGTGCCGCATATAGACTTGGCAGCATGCACCACACGTAGAACTGGGTCAGGTTATGCATTTGACAACTAGTAGTGTCTGCACCACATGTGGACTCGGCAATGTGCACCACACTTAGAACTGGATCAGATCATGCAGTTGGCAATGACAAGTGTCTGCACAGTAGAAAGGCATCATGGCACACTCACAAACTAGCATGTAAAACAACTTGTCTCACCACTAAGGACAATGACAGAGGTTTGGATACACGTCTTCTGCACCACATGGGGGACTCTTCAGCCTGAGCCACACGTAGAACTGGGTCAGATCATGTAGTTAGCAACGACTGGTGTCTGCACCACATAGACTCGGCCATGTGTGCTGCATGTAGGCTTGGCAGCATGCACCACCGGGAACTGAATCGGTTCATGTAGTTGGCAACTAGTGGTGTCTGCACCACACGTGGACTCGGCAATGTGCACTACACATAGAACTGGATCAGAGCATGTAGCTGGCAATGGCTAGTGTCTGCACCACACATGGGCTCAACAACGCATGCCTCACATAGAACAGGATCAGATTGTGCGGTTGGCAGTGACTAGTGTCTGCACCGCACCGCATGCAGACTCCCAGCATGTGCCACACCTAAAACTGGATCAGATCGCGTAGCTGGCAATGACTAGTGTCTGCGGCTCACATGAACACGGCAATGCACCCCACACAAATTACCGGTTCAGATCATGCAGTTGGCAGTGACTAGTTCCTACACCACTCGTAGAACTGGATCAGATCATGCCATGTGCACCACATATGGACTCAGCAATGTGCAGCACACCTAGGACCGGATCAGATCATGCAGTTGGCAATGAAGTGTCTGCACCACACATAGACTTGGCAGCATGTCGCCGCATGTGGCCCTGGCAGAATGCACCTGTCCAACAGTCGAGCCCTGCTTGCCATGGTGGCACCTGGGGGCTTTCGTATTGTCGAATTTGGCCCTTAACGCCACGTTTGGGGATTTTCTGGCAGCGGGTTCCAAATCTGCGTGCAACCGTCCCAGGAAAGGGCGATGTCCTTCAACACCCCCACAATATAAAGGGAACCTGTCCAGAGAAAAGTAGGTAGGCTGCCGACCTGAACATACTAGTTACCTGGCTGTCACTGGCTCCAGTGGTTTCTTTCTCCGGCCCTGATCAGTAACAAGCATGTTGTAAGTGAAGTCAGAGCACCAGAGTCAAAGTCCGAAAGCCTTGAGCATGACTAGGCAAAAGGAGAGCCCTGCAGTGGCATCCTTCTACAAAATGCACAGCAATAAAAAGTTGACAAGGGTTCTCGACTTCCTCTTGTTTAACAAAACACAAAACTGTATCTATTGGGGATTCCCCTTCACTTCCTGTAGTGACGTGTGAGCACCACTCAGTCCTGAGTACTATGAGCCCAGCCTGTGTGATGACACCTTACCGCTAGGAGGGGGTGTGTCACATAGGAGTGGGTGTCACCACTAGGAGGGGGTGTGTCACATAGGAGTGGCTGTCACCACTAGGAGGGGTGGGTGTCACCCCCATCCTAGTGGGGACACCCACCCCTCCT
>NW_017307222.1:552411-557809 GCF_000935625.1 Nanorana parkeri
TCACCACCTATTCTCTCATACTCCCAGCACACCACGCCGGAGGACCGGACAGCTCAATGAGATCTCACTTCCTGATGCCACGATTGATTCTCCGCTGTCTGCACAAAGCTCGAAGTTAAATAGAAGCCATCTACTGCAATTGGTAACCTTTTTTTTTTTTTTCTGGGATGCAAAGATTTCCCGGCTACAAGTCTGCAGAGCATCCTATAATTATTGCAGCACAGAGACTGTTCAGGTGACAGTGATGCTTCGGCTTCTCTGGTTACATTGTTAAATTGAGGCAGGGGAAGTTGGTGCAGGGGGACGGGGTGAATCTTGCTGAAGTTTGCTGGAACTGTCGCAGTGTAGATTTCGCCTGGGGGGGGGGCTTGCGGGGCATCACCTGGAGGTCATTGCAGTGAAGGTTTTGTTTATACAGTTTATTAATGTGCATCTTTATAAATCTGCTGATCTCCGGTATCCATAGCGATGGCTCATACGTGGGAAGAAGTGCTTGCGTCTGCACATTTGTCGCTTGGCGAGTCTTTTCCCAGGCGCGGGAATTCTGAGCGCACGCGTCTGACATTGCTGAACATACTGCCCCCCCCTTTTAATTGGGGGGGTGGAAGGGGAAGATTTCAGGCAGCCGAATTATAGATCAGATCTCTAAAAGTGGATACAAAGTTTCTAGTAGAATAAACTTGTGAGCTGGAAAATGATTTCTCCTGAGCAAAGAGGACCTGTCACTACAAGTCTGCATGGATACATCCCTGACCTGTCGCAATATACAGGATCATCGTTCAGGAAAGATCCTCCAGTCAGTGACTATGCCTAGGCTGAGATGCTGTCATCAGTCTGCTGCAGGCAGTAGTAAGCATTTCCTCAGTCTCCCCTCCCCCAGGGATCAGATTGCTGCAGGCAGGAGGAAGCATTTCCTCAGTCTCCCCTCCCCCAGGGATCAGATTGCTGCAGGCAGGAGGAAGCATTTCCTCAGTCTCCCCTCCCCCAGGGATCAGATTGCTGCAGGCAGGAGGAAGCATTGTGTGAAGCTGAATGAGAAGTTTAGTTAAAATCGTTGGAAGGATAATTTGATGGAGTTCTGCGGATCAGATCACAGAAGGGGGATGACTGAGGAGGAAAGAGTTTTAACTAAGTGTATCAGGGATGTGCAAATCACATGACTGGCTGTACAGAGTTAGAAATATTTCGGCAGGTATCAGTGTTTATCATTTATTGCTATAGTACATCCGGCTGGAGTTCCACTTCAAGGGGTTGCATCAGGCTGGCTTGCGTCACCGTAACCCTGCAGGTGTTTCAGCACTCCGGGTGCAGCTAAATATAGTGCATGCTAATCTGCATCTCGAGCCGCATGCCCAGGAATGTTCGAAGATCTCTAAAATTGGATACAAAGTTTCTAGTAGAATAAACTTGTGAGCTGGAAAATGATTTCTCCTGAGCAAAGAGGACCTGTCACTACAAGTCTGCATGGATACATCCCTGACCTGTCGCAATATACAGGATCATCGTTCAGGAAAGATCCTCCAGTCAGTGACTATGCCTAGGCTGAGATGCTGTCATCGGTCAGGAAAGATCCTCCAGTCAGTGACTATGCCTAGGCTGAGATCCTGTCATCAGTCTGCTGCAGGCAGGAGGAAGCATTTCCTCAGTCTCCCCTCCCCCAGGGATCAGATTGCTGCAGGCAGGAGGAAGCATTTCCTCAGTCTCCCCTCCCCCAGGGATCAGATTGCTGCAGGCAGGAGGAAGCATTGTGTGAAGCTGAATGAGAAGTTTAGTTAAAATCGTTGGAAGGATAATTTGATGGAGTTCTGCGGATCAGATCACAGAAGGGGGATGACTGAGGAGGAAAGAGTTTTAACTAAGTGTATCAGGGATGTGCAAATCACATGACTGGCTGTACAGAGTTAGAAATATTTCGGCAGGTATCAGTGTTTATCATTTATTGCTATAGTACATCCGGCTGGAGTTCCACTTCAAGGGGTTGCATCAGGCTGGCTTGCGTCACCGTAACCCTGCAGGTGTTTCAGCACTCCGGGTGCAGCTAAATATAGTGCATGCTAATCTGCATCTCGAGCCGCATGCCCAGGAATGTTCGAAAATTATATTGTAAAATTCCGACACGTTCCAGATCTTCAGTCCTCCATCAGGGTTCTGTCAAGCATTGAGAGCTATTGGACATTCTCCCCTCCCCCATTGATCAGTCTACTGCAGGCAGGTGGAAGCATTTCCTCAGTCTCCCCTCCCCCAGTGATCAGTCTGCTGCAGGCAGGAGAAAGCATTTCCTCAGTCTCCCCTCCCCCAGTGATCAGTCTGCTGCAGGCAGGAGGAAGCGTTCCCTCAGTCCTCAGTCTTCCCTCCTCCAGTGATCAGACTGGAACTTTGTACCGTAGCAAGTTTATAGGGTGAGAGGCTGCAGCAGGGTCTGATCTGTGTCAGACATTGGTGAGCACAGCCCAGAACTGCACAGACACCATGATATACATGATTGTGTCATCTCTGAGTCCAGGAAGTGGATGGTGACACTGGATGATGCCTGAACATAGCTGGCACCGTCCTTCTGAAGAGAAAAAGCAGATGAAGACCTTGTTAGAGGGAGTCCTGTGATCTATGTGAGGGGGTAATAACTACCTGGAAGTGTTACAATGACACACTACTGAATATGTATTAAAGCTGAACTCCGGGATCAGCAAACATTGTCCTCATAGAGTCGTGTGTGTTCTTCATGAATCTCGGTGAGCTTTGTGTGTTTCTTCCAGATCTGTGCAGTAATCCCGTGTGAGACTTCCTGTAATAAAGACTGGTTCCTGCTGCTCTCTCCTTGTGCAGGGTGACTGGTCTGGTCTCCGCCCCCCTTGTGTAATAAAGACCGGTCACCCTGCACAAGGAGAGAAGGCAGCAGTGAGCGGTCTTTATTACAGGAGGGGGCGGAGACAAGACCTCACACTGCTGCTCTTTCCTTGTGCAGGGTGACTGGCCTCGTCTCCGCCCCCTCCTGTAGTTTACTGTAATGGGTGGGGTCTGTTGGGGACCTCCCACAGATCTGCTCTCTGCCCCGGCTATGTACAACACAGGAAAATATAAGCAGATTAAACGTCATCTTTACCTTTACACCCCCCCACCTGGCAGATACACCCTTTGTAATTTTCGGTGGTGGCTATTGGCAGTCCTGGTCACTGATTGTATGATGGTGAAGCTTTCCAGACTGACAGCGAGTACTTGTCTTGTCCGTTGTGATGCAGTGTTGTGATATCTGAATGCTCAACTGCAGCCCGGCGGCGATTTGCTCGGCACTGCTTGTGGGTAAACAGGCTTTTGTTTATGCAGAGAGGAGGATTTTTCGCCGGGAGTTCGCTTAAAGGCAAAGTCCGCCCCAATCTGGCCTTGTGCAGTAGCTGTGCACCATTGGCTCAATGGACCTCTTGGCTTATTTGTTCCTTCACCGAGACAAGGCAAAACCCTCATTCCCCATCCATCCAATGTTGTCCCCATCCATACATCCAATGTTGTCTCCACTCATCCATCCAATGTTGTCTCCACTCATCCATCCAATGTGTCCCCCCCATCCATACATCCAATGTGTCCCCCATACATCCAGTGTTGTCTCCATACATCCAATGTGTCCCCCATACATCCAGTGTTGTATCCAATGTGTCCCCCCATCCATACATCTAATGTGTCCCCCATACATCCAGTGTTGTCTCCATACATCCAATGTGTCCCCCATACATCCAGTGTTGTATCCAATGTGTCCCCCCATCCATACATCTAATGTGTCCCCCATACATCCAGTGTTGTCTCCATACATCCAATGTGTCCCCCGTCCATACATCCAATGTGTCCCCCATCCATCGAGTGTTGTCTCCACTCATCCATTCAATATGTTTCCATCCAACGTGATCCCCCTCCTAGCTTTTTGTCATTTCCCAAGCATGCCTCCACGAGGGTCAGCTGGTGAATATTCTAGGGAAGCCTTTCTTAACCAGAGTTCCATGGAATCCTAGGGGGTTCCTCCAGAGGCTGCTGGGGGTTCCATGAGCAATTTCTGCTTCGCGGATCCCAAACCGTTGACACCAATGATTTATCTGTAGGGGGGTGGGAAAGTCCTTCAACTGACCATCACGCTAACTAATGTGCAATGAGCTGTAGACTTAGCAATTATTAACTTCCCAGTCTTAGGAATCTGTTATTTCAAGGGTTACTCGGTGTTTAAACCGGTGGAAAGGTTGTTGTAGGAGCTTTGGTGCTCAATATGTGGCCCAAATGAGGCTCATTTGTTGGTTCTGCCATTAAAGACATGATCATAGCAAGGCCCATGGTGGTATGGGAAGTATTCATGGGCTGTGGGGGTATATGGCACATTTGCTCATCACCGAAGACAGGGAATTGTCGGTTGTCTTATCACTTTTAGCATAGTCTCAATGCCGACTTCATGGTGGACCGGCTTATCGGCACAAGAACGGAACCATTATTAAAGGATTTGGTAGAGTTCTCCCCCGGATGATAGTCCGTTGGTGTTTGGCTTTGGGTTGGTCATTCAGGTCTTCCTTTTAACGCTGTGGGCAATTCTAAAGCACTTCGACCTGCAGATTAATGAGAACAGGTGCGTCATCCTCAACCAGATGGCGCAAAATACGGTCAGCTTTTCCTCTATATTTACCTCGGTGACGCAAAAGATCATCAGATTTGACTTTGGTGTTCGGTGTGGGGGGGGGGGGGGGGGCAGTTTGCCCTTTTTTAAAATATGTTTTTATTATTTTTTTCATATTTATTTATTTTTTACTGTTGGGGGGCTTCGGGGAAATATTAGGGGTCCAAACAGATCCCTGAACCTCAAGGTTTCTCTATGTTCAGGGCCGTGCGGAGTCAGATAGACCTAAGCAAAAAGCAGTCGCACCCAGATCAATGTGTTTGGTAGAACAGCTGGGACCTGGAGGTACACGCAGTGCGAGGAAAGGTCAATCTGACATAACTTTTTATGTCGGGCAAGAAGACTGAACAAAATAATCTTTATCAAAATGATAAAAGAACAATGGGAAAAAAGTTCTATTTGGTATAACGTGAGTTGTTCAACAATAGGTAGTTTGTCACAGTCCGAAACAAGGACCATGTTCTTCTAGACTCTAATGTCCCCGTGCTTTAAAAGCCCACCATTGGGAAATTTATTGTATTTATGATCTAATATATGAATTGATATTTTTTTTCACTGAGCTGTCCAGCAAAAATAACTGTTACAGGGGTTGGGACAAATCATAGAACCCTGCACAGGGTGCTTACAACTGTCAGCTTTTATTCTTGTTGCGTTGTCACTTCCTTTAAAGGAGAACTATGGGGTCAGTGCTTTTCCCCATAGTTCTCCTAAGGGTCATGGGAGGACATATACTAACCTCCTCCCGTGACCCAA
>NW_017307222.1:558631-566914 GCF_000935625.1 Nanorana parkeri
GGCAGCGCGGGTGGCTCAGCTTTCCTCTGTGTATGACCAGGGATATACACCAGATTGGATCCTAATGGAATCTCTCTCTGCCTCGGGTACACCAATTGATGCCTTGAAGTGGATGTCCCTGAGGCAGAGGCCGGTCATTATGGCCCCGACTTTGTCTTGTTCTATGATGGTATGGGACTCATTCCGAAGGGGAGGTGGGTTGGTGTTGCCTCACACTCCTCTGGCTCCCATCTTCCACAATCCTAATTTCCCCCCGGGGGGATCTCCTGGAGTGTTCCATTGGTGGCAAGATAAAGGTCTGTACCGCATAGCACAATTCCTTAAAGGTCGCAAGCCACTTACTTTGACCTACTGTCGTGAGGTTTTGCACATGCCATCTTCGGAATACTTTCACTACAGACAATTGTTACACTTCTTAGGTTCTTTGAAAACACCTAACGTAATGTCTCCCTTTAGAACAACCTACGAACATTGGTGTCTTGGAGCCGGGGGCCAGAGGGGGGGAGTTTCGCTGCTCTATTCCCCCCTGGTAGAATCTGAAAGTAAATTACCCTATATGTTAGCTTGGGAACAAGACCTGGAAAAGGTTATTCCTCTGGATGTCTGGCATCAATGTTGTTCCCGTGTGTCATCTGGTTTACTCAATATTTCACTAATAGAAGCTAATTATAAGGTTTTATCTAGGTGGTATATGGTTCCCGCCAGACTAGCGAGAATATACCCAGAGGTTTCTCCTCATTGTTTTAGGGGATGTGCTCACTCGGGCACGATATATCACATATGGTGGGAATGCCCCAAATTGAGACCTTTTTGGAACCGGCTTTATGCTCTAATATTTGGGGTTACTGGGGTGAGAGTCCCACGAGACCCCCAATGTGTGTTGCTGAATTGCCCGATTGCAGGACTGTCTAAAGCTTTGGATAAATTAATTACTATCTTTTTGTTGGCAGCCAAAATAACCATAGCTAGGGCTTGGAAAACGCCAACAATTCCATTCCACTTGGTTAAACAACAAATGTTGTGGATTATGGTCCATGAGAAACTTCACAGCATCCTACAAGATACTAAAAAAAGCTTCGAATTGACCTGGACCCCCTGCTTGTTATATACAGGGGTGCTGGAAACCGGGTAATTTTCATTGAACAATTTTTTAAAAGATCAAAAGCTAAGCCTGTATGGCTAGCTAAAATTGTAAAGCAACACATCAAGGACAAGAGAGAAGCATTTAGAAAATATAAGATGGAGGGGACGGCATTAGCTTTCCAGAAATACAAAGAATGCAATAAAAAATGTAAACATGTAATCCGGGCAGCTAAAATAGAGTGCAAGAAGCATATCGCCACAGTCAGTAAGAGGAACCCCCAAAAATTCTTCCAATACATAAACAGTAAAAAGGCAAGAAAGGAGCAGATAGGCCCTATAAAGGACGGAAACGGGAATCTAATCACAAACGACAGGGAGAGGGCCGAGGTGTTGAATACTTTTTTCTCCTCAGTATACTCACAGGAAAATGACGGGTTTAATATAGATAAGAATCCACTTAGCCCATCACATCACAGTGGTTGACGAAAGCCGGGATTCAACATAGACTTGAAAAACTTAATGCAAATAAAGCATTAGGACCAGATAACCTGCACCCCAAGGTACTTAAGGAACTCAGCCAGGTTATAGCGGGACCGTTATTCCTCATTTTTAAGGACTCCATAATGACTGGTGGAGTACCAAGTGACTAGCGGAGGGCTACGGTAGTACCGATATTCAAAAAGGGGTCAAGATGCCAACTTGGGAACTACAGGCCAGTCAGTCTTACATCGATAGCATGCAAACTGTTAGATGGAATGATTAAGGACTACTTAGTAGAGTTTGTTCAGGATAATGGCATAGTAAATGATAATCAGCACGGATTTAGGAAAGACCGTTCTTGCCAGACCAACCTACTAACATTCTACGAAGAGGTTAGTAGATATCTGGATAGAGGGAGGCCGGTGGATGTGGTATTTCTGTATTTTTCGAAAGCATTTGACACGGTACCACATAAACACTTACTACACAAGCTGAGATCCAAGGGCATAGATGAAATGGTGTGTACATGGATAGAGATAAATGATGGATAAATCTGCGCTAATTAGGAGACAGGTGAACTAAAAAGGGATCAACAGTTAAAAGCCGCCAGACAAAGGTTAATGAAACCTCACTGAAATGTTAAAATAATTGTGCAGAGCTATATAGCCTCCCCATAACACCAAAATTAATAAATAAAATGTAAACAAAAGTGAATAAAATTATAAATACTGTATGTGACTATAACAATAATAGTAAATGCATTATGTGCAAAACAAATGGTGACAAATCAGGTAAAAAATTGGTATAAAGATTGTGAGGAATAACAATCAGAACTTTAAACACTGGCGGAACTACCAGGGTCGCAGCGGTCGCAATTGCGACCGGGCCCTGGCGCTCAGCCACTTGGGGGGGCCCAGCGGGGAAAAAGAGGGACCCCGCGTGATAGTGACGCTCCTTCCCTGCCGCACAGCCACCCGCAGAATGTATGGGCGGCTGTGTGACAGAGATGGAGAGGCTGTCACTGGTCCCACAGAATGTGCCGCAGGCACCGCCGGGCAGTACATTCTGCTGTGTGAGGACCCTCTCCTCTTAGCCCCGCCCCCCTGGCCGCAGAGACGAAGAAGAGGGCCCGGCAGGAGAAGGAAGGTAAGGCTTGTGTGGGTGGGGGGGGGGGGGGGGGCGCATTTGGACCACGGGAACTTGGAACACATGATAGCCGTTTATCGTATGTCTTCCTATTACTTTAGCATGCAATGCTTGTCACAGAAGCTGACCATCCACTCCTGGATTTTCGGCAGGGAGACCTCAAGGTTTCTCTATGTTCAGGGCCGTGCGGAGTCAGATAGACCTAAGCAAAAAGCAGTCGCACCCAGATCAATGTGTTTGGTAGAACAGCTGGGACCTGGAGGTACACGCAGTGCGAGGAAAGGTCAATCTGACATAACTTTTTATGTCGGGCAAGAAGACTGAACAAAATAATCTTTATCAAAATGATAAAAGAACAATGGGAAAAAAGTTCTATTTGGTATAACGTGAGTTGTTCAACAATAGGTAGTTTGTCACAGTCCGAAACAAGGACCATGTTCTTCTAGACTCTAATGTCCCCGTGCTTTAAAAGCCCACCATTGGGAAATTTATTGTATTTATGATCTAATATATGAATTGATATTTTTTTTCACTGAGCTGTCCAGCAAAAATAACTGTTACAGGGGTTGGGACAAATCATAGAACCCTGCACAGGGTGCTTACAACTGTCAGCTTTTATTCTTGTTGCGTTGTCACTTCCTTTAAAGGAGAACTATGGGGTCAGTGCTTTTCCCCATAGTTCTCCTAAGGGTCATGGGAGGACATATACTAACCTCCTCCCGTGACCCAAAGTGCAGTATACCGCGAGCTACAGCTCGCGGTTTACTGAGACGCCGCAGCCGGGCCGGATCCCGACATTACTGTTGAGATCCACCCAGCTGCGTAAGTGACAGCTGGCTCTGCCTATCGAGAGGCAGAGTCGGCTGTACCCGCCCCCTCCCCATCCGTTCCACCAGTCAGCGCTGGAGGATCAGAGCGGGGGAATCCCTGCAGGGAGCCGTGAGTGACAGTCACGGCTCTCTGCAGTGAGATCGAGAAGTGAGCAAGCGCCGGTATGTGTTCGCTCACTTCCCGATCTATTGAGCCGACCTGTGACCGTTTCATTGTCGCACGTCGGCTCGAACTATGATGAGCGAAAATCGCTCACCTCATAGTTCTCCTTTTTAAGGTCCTTTCTGAAACTACATGTCCATCTAAGACTTGCCTGTCCAAAGGGTGACAGTGGTGGAGAGATTTCCTGCTGACGGACGTTGAAAATGTAATCTACTGGGAGAAGCTGAAAGATACTATTACTTATGACATACTGAATCATATACACCATATGGCCTGAACTTCAACTCTTGACCATCACACGTATGGCTTTGACATCCCATTTCAAAACCGTAGTAATGCATTGCCCTTCTCCCAAGTCTCCACTCTTCTAGGAGGGCTTCTGCAAGATTTTGGAGGGTGTCTGTGGAATTTTGTCCCGTTTGTGAGATCAGGTCCTGATGTTGGATGAGAAGACCTGACTCATAATTGGTGTTCCAAGTCATCTCAAAGGTGTTCAGTAGGGTTGAGCTCAGGCCTCTGTGCACGACTCTCGAGTTCCTCCACACCAAACTGGTCACCCCGTGTCTTTATGGAGCTGGTTTTGTACACGGGACAGTCATGGCGGAACAGAAAAGGGTCTTCACCAAACTGTCACCACAAGGCTGAAAGAGTACAATTGTCTACAATGTCTTTTTGTATGATGGAGGATTAACAGAACCTTCACTGGAGACACCGGAACTCAATCATTTAGAGGGGTCAACAGAAAATGCTTTTCGTCGTGGTGTCATAATAAAAAAAACAATTTAACAATAGTTTAAAGCAATTGTTGCTGCTCATCAGTTACGTTCTTTTATTATTTTTTTTTTTATACATAGAATCTTGTGTTTTTGTGAAACTAACCCCACGTGTTACAAAAACATTTGTACTAGAGAATTTTTGTTTGATATAAGAAGTAGACTTATGACTGCGAGAATCAGCTGTCCCTGAACCTCTTTGTTCTACTGGGTAGAAGCAGAACTAAAGTTCACTTTAATTACACTTTGCATTGCTCTTCTCGCCCTCTTCTCCCGGTCGCCCAGCCCTCTTCTCCCCCTCGCCTTCCGGTCGCCCTCCTTCTCCCGGTCGCTCCCCCTCGCCTCCCGGTCGCCCTCCTTCTCCCGGTCGCTCCCCCTCGCCTCCCGGTCGCCCTCCTTCTCCCGGTCGCTCCCCCTCGCCTTCCGGTCGCCCTCTTCTCCCATTCTTCTGCGTTTGGTGTCTTTGCCCAGCTTGGGATGCTGGAAATCCTGTGCATGAGAGTTAATTCATTCTAACATGAAAGGGTGCCAAGATTGTACGCTGACTGGTGCATGCGCGGATAAAGTGACATTTGTTAGGAACTTACTAGCAGGCAGGTTAAATGCTTTTTTATTGTGGAAGCAAAACGCAGAACCTCCTCTGCAATTAAAGCTTTTCTGCTAGCAAATCTTTTTAGCTCCCTCTGTTAGATCGGCCCAGATATGGTTTGCTTACCGCGCAGATCCTTTGACCTCAGATTGTACAACTTTTTATTTAATACCTTTTTTTTTTTTCCCACTTGCTCAGGTTTGTGTCATCAGTAATTGCAGAATGCCGCACAAGTCTCTTACTATTCCAATTACTGTCCAGCTGTCTGCCGGTGCCTCCTTCAGAGTGTGTCTCCTTCAGAGTGTGTAGGAAGACTGCTAGTTACAAGGACTTCATTACCCTCTTGTTAGTGGCGTGACCTTTTTATTTTACCACAATGAGTTGTCCTAGCACAGGCAATTAAGAGTTAAGAGGTCACTATAGGCTGGAATAGATTGTTTCTTTTATATTTGAGATCGGTAGAATGCCGGGGGTGAGCAGGGAGTCTACGGAGGGGTTTGGAGAACCAACAATCACTTTGCTAAACCAGATGCTGCGTTTTGCCTTTGTACTCTTAGCGCGTTCATTCTAAATTTTCTCTCTAATTGCAAAGTGATCTTGGAGCACTTCTGCCCTCTGCGATTCTGAAGATTGCAGCATCTTCTTGCTGTTTCCTTCGTGATTGTTACTGTATATTTTTCTCATTGCTGGTGGCAAGGCTAGCAGGATGTAACATTGTGTATTCATCAATTGCCCACTTTATGCTTTTTGTGAACAAAAAAAATTTGCGTCCCTTGACAGCTGAAAGGATCTTCTGTAACCCTGAAAAGTCTAATTTAATGTCTATTTCACTATTTATTTTTTTTAATGAAAACTTAATGTTGACTCCAATGAACTGTTGTGTTTTTTTTTTTTTGTTTTGTTTTTTTTAACTCCTTTTGTTGGGGTCAGTGTATAACATCAGGCAATTGGCAGAGCAGCGGCTGTCAGACTTCAGGTGACATGTGAGGTAGATATAAGTCGAAGAATAGGCCTCAGACATCTAAGTAAAGCTCAATTAGGGGCTATATATAAATGACAAGATATGAATCGGGTAATGTCAACAATTCTACAAAGCTGTTGAAGATTCATCCAAGAAACAGGCATTGACAACCTCAATACATGCACTGTTCTGCTCTGACTCCTGCTACCATTGGCTGTAATTAACGGGTCTCTAGGCTGTCACTGAAAGCCCACTGATGGCTGAGGATGTTGGCATGCTCTGCAGAAGTCCATGCAATGGGGTTGACCTGGGGTCTGAAGGGCATGCAATGGGGTTGACCTGGGTTCTGAAGGGCATGCAATGGGGTTGACCTGGGTTCTGAAGGGCATGCAATGGGGTTGACCTGGGTTCTGAAGGGCATGCAATGGGGTTGACCTGGGGTCTGAAGGGCATGCAACGGGGTTGACCTGGGGTCTGGGCATGCAATGGGGTTGACCTGGGGGTCTGAAGGGCTTGCAATGGGATGGCCCTGAGGTCTGGAGGGCTTGCAATGGGGTGGGTCTGGGGGGCATGCAATGGGGTGGCCCCGGGGTCTGGAGGGCATGCAGTGGGGCTAAGTTTGTGTGTGCCAGGTAATCCGTTTTTGCACTCTGTTTTTACTTCTAATGGCAAGTTAGAGTAATGTATAATAGACTGGAATGCCGGTTGTCTAATGCTTGTAACTACGACCCTTGTAGAAAAATGTAGAAAAGGTGGCTGACCCTTATCCTAGAATATCATGTACATCGGCTTCCGTGGAAGAATGCAGAAACACCTTCTGGTTGTCCTGAAGGGTGTGGCGCCAGCAAGGAGTTATTTGGGCGATTAGGAAACAGTTTCTCCTGCGGTGTGTTTCCAGCTAATCTGGCTCAGCTTGATCTTACATGTCACTGCACTTCAAATCTTAAATAATGGCGGTGATGTCATCAGGCGTGTTACTATGTAAATAGATTAGGAACAAAGAGTACACTGTACAAAACCGTCCGTCGTTCACAGCCATCTCTATGGTGGTCACTGTGAATCTCTGCATCCCTATGCGTGTTACCAACAAAACCTGAAATGCTGAGGGGGGGGAAATTGACATCAAGAGTTTACAAACCCGATATGGTTATTAGGAGAGAACTTATGGAAATTCAACACAGAAATACAGAATTTTTTTTTTTTTTACTTTTTGACCATAGACGCCCTTTAACCACTTGCTGTCCGGGGCATTTTCTACTATTTGCGCACACATGATAAAATATAAAGTTTTGGCTAGAAAACAGCTTCAAACCCCCCAAACAGCAATGATCTATATTCTGAAAGCAGAGCACCTGTAGAATAAAAAGATGCTGGTTGCAATTTTTTTATGTTGCAGGGTTTTTGCGCAAATGTTTATCAAACAGGTATTTTTAGGAAAAAAGATACTAAATGTAAAATGCAGAAATAGTAAATGCCCAAAATTTCCTATAGGGAACACTTAAACGCTTTTACCACTCATCAGTTTAGTGCTAACAGTGATTGATGGGCCTAGAATTATTGCTCTTACTCCGACGTTCGCAGCGATATGTGTAGCGCAATTGTAATTTTTGCACGTAGGAGCACCGACGTGTGTATGTGGGGGGCGGGGGACTTAAAAATGATTATTTTTTTGGCATTTTTCTTGTTACTTTCATTCATAATTTTTAAACACCTTTTAAAAAAAAAAAAATTTTTTTTATAGCAATAGGGTTATCACATAGGGCATGGATGGCCAAACTGCAGCCCTCCAGCTGTGGTGGATCTACGAATCCCATGAGGCTTTGCAAGATTCTCACAGCCACAGACATGACTCCCGGAGAGAGATGCTTCATGGGATTTGTAGTTTCACCACAGCTGGAGGGCCGGAGTTTGGCCATACCTGACGTAGGGGGATGACAAGCCCCCTATGTAATCGCAGATAGGGTGTGACAGGTCCTCTTTATGGAGACATCAGGGGTCTGATGTCACCTAAAGAAGCTGATGCTTCTACTCATATATTAGTTTCACCTTTTAAGTTGCATTAGTGAAATAAATGAACTTTGCACGATGTTCTAATCGAGTTTCACCTGTGTGTGTGTGTGTGTACACACCACACCACACCACACCACACACACACACACACACACACACACACACACACACACACACACACACACACACACACACACACACACACACACACACACACACACACTCTCAAAAAAAAAACAGATAACAAG